>NC_049204.1:7778177-7893177 GCF_013347855.1 Anguilla anguilla | reverse complement strand
TAAATGATGTATTCAAACAAAGTATATTTTCATATTTGCACTATTATGAACGAACGTTGTATGATTGCCAGTATAGGGTTGTGTGTATTAGGTAACCAATAATTGCTTGTTTTTTCCCCCTGTATTGTTATAGTGATTCTCTCTGGTCTGTAGGTGAACGATCAGCTGAGTGGGCTGATGTGGTCATTATGCAGTCTCATACTCATGTTCTTGTTATTGTATTTCTGTCATTCTGGCTTTCATTGACGTTGAAGAGCAGGTTCTTTTGGAATGTATTTTCGGTGTTCTAGAACTTCCGTTGCTTTCGGTTACCAGCAGTGATTGTGACATCAGCATCAGAACATTCCGTTAAAAACATTCTATAATCACATATTTGCGATCTCACACCTTAAGCGCAGTGTATTGAGCTGGGGGAAAGCGCTGAAAAAATAAAACGCTTTGTCGCTATCGCTGAGCTTTCTGGAAACGTGACGGTTAAAGGTCGCAGTTAAAGGTGACGCACAGACGTGGCGCGACCGTGCTTTATTTAGCCGATTCCCGAAACGCGGCTGCTGTCGCCAGGGTGACCCAGACTCCCACCGATCCCCCAATGAACCGAAGTCTCTCCGTGCCTTTTTTTCCCCCTTCCCCAGAGGGAAACCTGTTCACAGCGACGGTGACGGACTTCCTGGCCATCGACGCGGTGATCTATCGAAGCCTCGGGGACTACCCGGCCCTCCGCACCATCAAACACGACTCCAAGTGGTTCAGAGGTGACCCCCCCGCCCCCCCCCCCCCCCCCCCCCCTCCCCCGAATTAACCGCCGCCTCCCATATGATAATGCGCCGCAAACCTTTTTCGTTCTACGCTCGGCGGTTGCGGTTACTGTCTGCGTTATCGTGGATTTTTTTTATTTATTTATAGCTTGAGGGGTCAGTTTTATTATCGGGATCGATATCTCTCCCACGTCCTCCGCTCGCGGCTCATAGCCTCGTCGCTAAGCGCCGTTCTGGAGCCTCTGTGCTTTATCTGTCCCTCTCGGGTTGTGTCGGTCTCGCTGACGGGCGTCTGTCAGGAACGGCGCCAAGTCTGTGTCCTTGCACTCTCCGTTCCGTCCTTCTCCGTGCCCGTGCCTCTGTCAGTGTCCTGTCTCTGAACCCTGTTCTGTGGTGTCGGTTGCTCTCGTGTCTGTCTGTCACCGTCCGTCTATTTTATTCGTCTCTGTTCGCATCTCTGTTTGTTTCTCCGGACTTGATTATGCTGTTTGTGTCAGTCTGTGCCTGTGTCTGTGTCTATGTACTGTCTGTATCCCTGTTTGTATGTCTTTCTACAAAAGGTGCTAGCACCTGTGTCTGTGTCTGTACCTCTATGCCTCAGTGTGGGTCTGTAATAACACGGTGCCTATGTCTATGCCTCTGTTTGTCTAGGTATTGTAACACTGTGTCTGTGACAAGTCTAATTCTGTCAGTGTTGTAGAATGGGTTGAGAATTGGCCTTGTAACTATGGTAACTAGGGTATGGGTTCAAGTCCCAGGTGCGAGGCCATGATGTTGTAAGGTGCTCAACCAGAACCGCTTCCATGAATTTAAAAAAGTCTTAAAAAATATAGACGAATCGACCCAATCATACTGAATAACACTATCCGTTTCAACCCTTAATTTGGCACACCCGATTCTACTAATTAGCAGCTCAACGAGATCTCTCGCTGTTGAGTCTCTAGGCGTGCTTTGTAAGAGCGAAGACCCACAGGAAGGTAGATCTCCAGCAGCAGGATTGAGCAGCCATGGATAAAGCATATGTGAAATTCTGAATTGCCTGTGGCAGTAACAGACTCCTCTGGATCTTTCAGAGCCTTACTTTGTCAGTGCCGTGGAATGGGGTCCACACATATACTTCTTCTTCAGAGAGATGGCCATGGAGTTCAACTACCTGGAGAAGGTAAAGAATAAAAAAAATGTATTTAAAAAAAAAAACACAGAAATCCAACTCTTACAAAAACCAAATTAATAACAAGGTGCCATTATTGAAATGTCAGTATTGCTAATTAGCATATTAGCTCTAATTACTTTTTGTGTGTGTGTGTGTGTGTGTGTGTGTGTGTGTTTCTGCAGCTTGCAAGTGCTATAATTTACTAATCACGGAACATAAAAATGGCTTGCGGTTAAATTAGACGCGCAGACACTTAATAAAATTTCTGGCAACGTCTCAGGTTTCAGAATCAACCAATTTATATGACGGCGAAGCAAAGGACTGATCTGGAAAATTATAAATGAGAATTTGGAAAAGAAATCATGTTTATGCTTGTACTGATAGAACTGCAAGTAGACAGATACAGTTGTGCCAATGCAGTTGCTCAAAGAAATTATTTTATAGAAATTTTACAACTATTTTATATGTTTCGTGAGTTACTTGCAGTAGTTTATTTTACTGTGATAAATATTTACTATGAAACCCTGCTTATGATTAAAACATGTTTCAGAATTTTCGTATGTTTGCTACGATCAGAAATGCTTGTGCATTTTAAGTAGACCATCACCGCAGAGAAAGACAGCATACTCATTTGTTGACAACTCACTCATCTTCTTTCTGTGTGTGTCTCGTGTGGTGTGTGTGTGTGTCTGTGTGGTGCGTGCGTGTGTGTATGTGTGTTCATGTGGTGTGTGTGTGTGCGTGTGTGCATATGTACGTGTATGTGTGGATACATGCTTACATGTGTGCTTGCGCGTGTGTGTATGCGTGCGCTCGCGCAGGTGATGGTGTCGCGGGTGGCGCGCGTGTGTAAGCGGGACCTGGGCGGGTCGCAGCGGGTGCTGGAGAAGCAGTGGACCTCCTTCCTGAAGGCGCGGCTCAACTGCTCCGTCCCGGGCGACTCCCACTTCTACTTCAACCAGCTGCACTCCACCAGCCCCGTGCTGCGCCTGCACGGCCGCGACATCATCCTGGGGGTGTTCTCCACCCCCGCCAACAGGTAGGCCCCCCGCTGCGGCACGCTGCTGCTGTCCCACTGTCCTGGGGGGGGGGGGGGGGGGGGGCGCGGTCTCTGTCCAGGGAGGCTAAGGGATCAGGGGGTGAATGAAGAAGAGAGCGGCAGATCGAGACGATGCCACGCTGTTGAGAGCTGAGCTGTTTTCTCTTTTTCAAGGAGGACCTGGAAGAAAATGGGTTTTTTTCCGGAGCTGGGTGAGAGAACAGAGGGATGAGAGAAAAGCGATTTTGGGGGGGATTGAAAGGCCGTGTGCTTTGCAGTGTACGGGGACGGGGTTTGGACGGAGAAGGACGGAGGGACAGGCGATAAGCGGAAAAGGGAACATCGAGAAAGGGAGGGAAGATCTGACAGAAAGGGAGGAGGAAGGGGGGGGGGGGAGGAGGAGGAGGAGGAGGAGGAGAGAACAGACAAGAGCTCTTCTCAGCAGAAGACCTGTATGGGGGTGGGTGCTGGGTGCTGGGGGGGCGGGTCGGGCTGGGGGGGGGGAGGGGGGGGGGGGGGTTGGCGGCCGTGGAGACGGAGCGCGTGCACGGACTGCAGACAGGATTGCTGATGAGGCAGTGGCAGGTCTGCCATGCAGATGAGGCATGTGGATTTATGGCAGGAGAGGCCAGTGCCCTGCAAATGCCATCTCTAATAACATCCTCTGCTCATAATGGGTGCTTTCCAGGGAGAGAGAGAGAGAGAGAGAGAGAGAGGGGAGAGGGGAGAGACAGAGGACAGGGAGCGAGAGAGATAGAGATAGAGAGAGAGGGGAGAGAGAGGAAGATAGAGAGAGGCGGGGGAGGGGGAGAGAGAGACAGAGGGTGGGGAGAGAGACAGAGGACAGGGGGAGAGAGAAAGAGAGGGTATATGTATGTGTGTGTACATGCACCACACACACACACACACGCGCATACGCACACACATAGGCACGTGCATTGGTAAATATGCACATATATCTTCCCCTTCCCCTCAGATTTATGTTATGTAATGGCTTGGCAACACTGTATAATGAGATGTCAGTGAAGCACCTTGAAACTGAAATTAAATTGAAAGAGAGAGAGAGAGAGAGGGGGAAAGAGTAAAAGAGAGAGGGAGTGAGAGAGAGAGAGCGAGAGAGAGAGGGGGAAGAGAGTAAAAGAGAGAGTGAGAGAGAGAGAGCGGGGAGAGAGTAAAAGAGAGAGGGAGTGAGAGAGAGAGAGAGGGAAGAGAGAAAGAGAGAGAGGATAAATTAAACGGAGTAAGAGAGATGGACTCTCCAAAGGGCAGAGGAAGCCCATAATGGGCAGAAATCTTTTGGGCTCCTGTGGGAGTTAATTAACACAAACGCCATTAACGCCATCCAGTCGGCTGCGTCTGATTGGTCAATGCCGGAGGGGTGGTGGGGGTGAAGTGGGGAGGGGAGGGGGGCGGTTACTGTCCCTTCGAAAAACATGGGTTCTGGGAGTCTCCGCGGAGACAACCCAGAATGCTCCTCTCTGGATATTGTGTCGTCCAATCAGAGCGCCAGCTGGGCTGTGCCCCTGCAGTGCGGTAAACAGCATAGGGGCCTTCGCACAACACGCTGCTTTGAGCACTTCCTGTTCGGGGCCGGGGGTGGGGGTTTGGGGGTTTGGGGGGGGGGGGTCTGGCCGTGTGACTGCATCCTGCGTGCACGGTGCCCGTACGTAAAACAGCCGGGGTCCCTGGGCTCTCCCATCTGCTGCCCAAATCTGTGGGAGCTGGATCCATTTCTGTCTGATTTACCCCCCACCCCCACCGCCCACCCCCGTCTCTCTTTCATCTCGTCTTCCCGCTCAGATTTACGGCGGTTCCACTTCCTGTGCGTACACGGCCACCGAGCATGTTTACGACTCTCGTAAAAAAAAAAAAAAAAAAATTTTTAATGTAAAAAAAATTTTAACGAAAAAAAGAACCCGCTGCTCACGGCAACAGCTGTGCCTCTGCCTCTGTTCTTCTGCTCATGGCCGGGCTGTACAAAACACGTTTTTGTTTTTTTTAGTCCTGCTTTTCTTTCTTCTTCTTTCTTTCTTTCTTCTTCTTGTTTGACAACAATTCCTGTTCCTGGCCTCGACGCTTGCGTGGCGGAGATGGCGGCTTTGATTTCGTCTCGGCAGTTCCCGTCTCGACTCTCGTTCGCGGGGCTGATAAGGTGCAACGAGCGAGCGCGGACGCTCGCGATCGGCTCGAGCGCGTCGGTGGTCGCGGGTACGAGAGCGGTCACGCTGACCTGGGCGTGGAAGCGGGTAGGCGGGCGGGCAGAGGAGGATGAGGAGGAGGAGGAGGAGGAGGAGAAGGCATCAGGTGGTCCTGAGGCAGGTGCTGGAGGAGGTGCGTAAGACCAGGGGTCTTCATTCCAATCGCCTTCTCGCATCCCTTCCTCCCGTCCTTTCCAGACTCCTCAGCTCTAGCCAATAGAGGACGTGAGGAAGAGATGCAAGGTTGGGACGTGAGGACAGAGGAATCAAGGAAACGTGTATTAGGAAAATAGAATATAGAATGTCCTTACATTTATATAGCACTTTTCCGAATGCTCGAAGTGCTTTACAGTGAAGGGGAACTCACCTCACCCACCACCAATGTGTAGCACCCACCTGGGTGATGCACGGCAGCCATTTTGCGTCAGAAAGCTCACCACACATTAGCGAAGGTGGAGAGGGAAATGGAACGTCCTCGCTCAGCCAAGCATCAGCCTGAAGCCGCGTCAGTTACAGACGTGACAAACGGGGAGAGGTGGACCCACAGGTGGATCGTTTACATGTCACGGGTTCCAAAAGAAGTACTTCCACAAATGATGCCCTTGTGTTTCCTCCCAGGAGCATCCTCTGGGAGCCTCCTCGGTCCTCGTTCCTGCAAGGAGCTTTTAACAGGTTGAAATATCCTTAAAGATGGCGGACCCCGGTCGATTTTTCCACACACGGGTCACGCAAGGATTCGAGGAGACGAAGACGGATAAAAAAAAGCGATTGGAGCAAGAAAGCCTACATCCTCCACTGCTGGGCCACACCTCCAGGGCCTACGAGGATAACAAGGGGGGGGATGGGGTGCAGCTGGCCCCCGATGAAGGGAGATCGAGAGTGAAAAATGGTAGAGAGAGTGAAAGATTCTGTAGCAAGCTAGCTATGGTCCCCCAGGGAGGGAAATAAGCTGAAGAAGCCTCCCCCCCCCCCTTCCCTGTTCATCAGCCGTCAGTACACCCCCCCCCCCCCCCTTCCCTGTTCATCAGCCGTCAGTACACCCCCCCCCCCCCCCCCCCCCCCCCCACCGCAGAGGGGGTCTGTGGCTCCGGAGGCTGAAGGGAGCGGAAGAGTCCTGACGGCTGGAGTGGAGCAGCAGGCCGCTGGCACCCCGCCCTCTACCCCCCGCCCTCTGCCTCCTCCCTCTGCCAACCGGCCCCCGCCCTCCTCCTTCTGCCCACTGCCCCCCGCCCTCCTCCCCCCGCCCTCCTCCCTCTGCCCACTGCCCCCCCTTCATCCTTCCTCTGCCCCCTGACCTCCGCCCTCCTCCCTCTGCCCACTGCCCCCCGCCCGACCTCCCTCTGCCCACTGCCCCCCCCCCTCCTCCTGCCCCCCGCCCTCCTCCCTCTGCCCCCTGACCTCCGCCCCCTCTCTTCTCCCACTGCCCTGTGCCCCTTGCCCTCCGCCCAGTGGCGGGATGCCAGACCGCGCCCTTTAAGCCCTGCCAGCCCTGAGCCGCTACAGGCCTCCTTATAACCCAACGTCCTCAACCCAGCGTCCTCAACCCAGCGTCCCCTACGGCCCAGGGTTCGACGGCAGTGTGCCAGCTTAGAGCTGGAGGGAGGGGGCAAGGAGGAGGGGGGTGGGGGAAAGGGGCAGCAGGGGTGGCTGGGAAGGGGGGGAGCCCCCGCCCATACCCATAGGCGTGGCCTTGCAGGAGCAGCTGGGGTCAGCTAGCGGCTAAGCCCTGAGCTCCGCGGCGGTCAGATAAGGACCCTTTCACACACACGCGCGCGCCCCGTCATCGGGCCTCAATCGCGCCTCTGTCCCCGTTCGCCCCGGCGGCGGCGCGGCGGCGGCCCCCCGGCGGGTCGCGAGCGGCTGAATCGCGGGCATTCACATTCGTCACGCGAAAGGGAGGTCGGGCCGACGCGCCGTTTCCATGGCGATTCCGCTCAGGGCCGCGTGCGCCGGGTTGCCCGGCGCGTCCTCGCGGTGTGGCGGGTCAGGAACTCAGATGCTCGGGTGAAACGGGGTGGGGGTGGGGGTGGGGGTTGGGGGGGGGGCGGACATAGCTGTGGGATTCTCTCTCACTGTGCTCTATCCCCAGTGTATAATGGATACACAGCGACAGCACCATCTCTGTGTCTGTATCTGTGCAACCAACAAAATGATCTGCATCAATGTTTGGAAAATATGCAGGGAGGGGTGAGAGGTGTGGATAGATACCTACAGTTAAGTACTCAAATTACTATTTTAAGGCAGTTTTGAGTCAGAAGAATCTAAGTGCTCTGTGGTCTATGGGTTTCATATTTTTCACAATCGAATGATTAATTTAAAAACAGGTGTGAAAGGACGGCTGGAATTGCATGCACAAGATAATAAACAGGGGGCCAAATGCCTACGAGCAAAAAGTGCTTAATTTTGAATTATTTTTTTAAAGTTAACAAGGTAGCTCAACTGTAGAACAACATGGACAGCCAAAGTCAGTTGGAATGCGAGGTAGTGTGTTGTCTGTTCAGTGCACAGAGGTGGCTCAGAGCCACTTCTGTGGGAACTTGGCCAGGACACCAAGGTTAACAGGCCTACTCCTTATAAAATTGCCTCGGGGTCTTTCGTTACCGATGTGTGTTAGGCCTGGGTTTAAAATCCTGTCCAAAGGGCCTCACCTCCTACAGCACAGTGTCCCCATCACCGTGCTGTAAGCACTGGCTTCAAATCAACTTGGTCCGGGGGGGGGGGAGAGTGCCCCCTACTGGTCGCCATCGACACTTCATTGCACACGTATTTAAAATTACCAAATGCAGTTCTCCCATCCCAAGTGCTGAACAAGTACGTGCCTGCTTAACTTCCGCAGTTTGACAGGAGAAGGGCAGAGGGTGATTGGTGACTGCGGGCTGCTTCTTAGCTGCAGTGGAGTCTTGGTTTTTGGCGGTAATGACATCCCTAGTCGCAGGTAGAATGAGTGCAGCGTGGCTTGGCCTGGCTGGTTGACGGACAGGTCAGAACTTCATATAAACGGAGGCTCTTGCCACTGTGCTGTCGGTCGGCCCCCCTCCCCGGAGGAGAATAACGATCACCTGGCTCCTGGCTTACCTTGTGCGGGTGGGCGGGGGGCCTCGATAGCCCGCCAACACCTCTTCCCGAAAAACATCTCGGCCCTCGCCCCCCCCCCCCCCCCCCCCCCCCCCCCGGGGGATTGTGTAACAGCTTGCGCCAGCGGCGTCCGGTGCCCCTGACAGTGCGCTGGCTCCCGGCTCCCAAACGACGTGCAACAGAGTCCCGCTCAGAATGTGTCCCTTCGCCTGGAGGGGGGTGGGGGGGGAGGCAGTCAGGAGACTCCAAGTCTTCCTTTGACATTCTTTTTCTTTTTCTTTTTTTTTTTTTGTTGGAAAAAACCGTTGCAAAGAAAACCGAAAATCTGTAGTTGTGCAGAGAGAGAGAGAGAGAGATAAAGAGGGAGAGGGTTCTGTCGTACGCTGCAGAAGGAGAGAGAGAGAGAGAGATAAAGAGAGAGAGATACAGAGAGAGAGGGTTCTGCCGTACGGAGAGAAGTGAAGTTGTCAAGCGGAGGAGGTAGGGTAGTACGTTACTCTTTCTCGAGCCCCAGGAGGGGTCCCGGGAAAGCAGTTCTGTACTCCGCCCGAGCGTTTTAGTCGATAAATACCTGCCGCCTTTTTTCGCGGTTAACGCCCGCAAACCGTTTGTTTACGAGCCCCGAGTCGAAGGCCAGGCACGAGCTCCGGCGTTGATGCATCCAGTTTAATCTTTGCATTTAAATGATTCCCTGTTCCCACCCCCCCCCCCGCCACAGCATCCCCGGGTCGGCCGTGTGCGCCTTCGACATGGAGCAGCTGGCCGGAGTCTTCGAGGGGAGGTTCAAAGAGCAGAAGTCCCCCGAATCCATCTGGACCCCCGTCCCGGACGAGGTCATCCCCAAACCCAGGTAAAAAAGGGAACCCAGCGGTTTTTAATCTGACCCTTATTTATGAATTAAGGTGGGAGGACATTCTATTTTTATTATTATTTTTTATTTTTTTTGCATGTGGTCTTTTTCTTATTTTGTTTATTTTTCTACTCATCCTTTTTAAAGACTTTAGACTGCAAACCTTCTGTAGGTCTGTATTCAATCAGCATTTGAAACAATCCATGAATTTGACTTATATATAAGAAAAAGTTGTGTTTGTGAAAGAGAAAAAAATAATGATTGCTTGTAATTGTTAGTTGAAGATAAGGACGAATACTGATTGAATGCCAGCCTTAAGTCTTAACTGAGCTTGCCATCAGCAAGGCCCTTTTCGTTTTTTTTTTATATCACCTTTATTTAACCTGGTGGGTCAGCTGGAATTGGCAACCGGGGAAATCAATGTGGATCGGGAACACAGGGGGATTGGGGGCCCAGTGAGACGTAGGGGGATAATCAGGGGATTATTTCGGGCCATTATTTGTAGGTATTTGGGCCGGGACACTGAGGTTAACACCACTACAATGAGCGCTGTGGGATTTTTAATGGCCGGGTCAGGACCTCGGTGTGTCATCTCATCCAGTGGGGCGGGCACAGATGAATCGATGTGACATGGAAACAGTGCTAACGTGGTCTTAACCTCAACGAGTTCCCCCTGTCCTGCCCCAAACCCCTCCCCCTACCCCCACCCACCACCCCCCCCCCCCTTCAGGCCAGGCGGCTGTGCCTCCCAGGGCTCCGGGTTCAACTCCTCAAACGCCTTCCCGGACGAGATGCTGAATTTCGTGAAGACGCACCCCCTGATGGACGAGGCCGTACCTTCCTTAGGGCAGAGGCCCTGGATTGTGAGAACAATGGTCAGGTAGGGGTTCATCGCCCTGGTGTGTGTGGGATCAGTCCAATTTTTCCGCTGGGCAGTTACAGGCCAACTTCAGCAAAAAAAAAAAATTTAACAAAATCAATTGAGTTATTTTCTGTCCATCTGTTCACAAAACCATACATGGCAAGAAAAACAACTACCAGACACAATTTGTAGGTAACTTGGATCTCAGTCGGGGAAAGACGTGTGTTTTTCATTTATGAGAAGCATTTGGGAAAACGAGCTGGAGAAGACAAAGGAAAATTTGTGGATCCGTGCCCTTGGCCTTTAGTTGCACTTCATAAGATGGGAAGTGAGCCATTGTTTTATGTTTTCCCTGTGACTCATTTTCCCAGAATGCTATGCAGGGTTCATCACTACTGCAGGGAAGAGAGAAAGAAATGTGTTTTTGGGGGTTGTAGTTGATTGTGGATTGTGGAGAGAGACACATACAGTCAAATTTGGCCAGTAGTAGTACTGCTGGGTTTCATTCTTCCCTGCTAGTGAGGACTGATTTAACCCTGGGACACCAGGTCAGTTTAATCTCGGACCAATCTGTGGCATTAATTGAGGAATTAACTAGCAGATAGAAAAGAATACCAGCAGTACCACTGGCGTCAGGGGCCGTGTTTAAAAGTATCCTTGCCTTGCATTTCCTTCTGAAAGGGGAGCAACAGAGAACAGTTGCATTTTAGCTTGTTTTAGCTTCAGCGTTATTATCCACAAAAAGAGCACATCCACATACCGTTACATTTGCGCTACGGTAAGAATGAAGCGTAGTGCTTTAAAGGATTGAGCGTGGTTAGAGTTCACGTTGGAGACCTGGGCGCATTGTGTTTCATCGTGTGTTTGCTCTGAGCCGTCACTGAAATGAGAGACAGGGGGGGCATGGTGGGAGTGGGAAGTAGTAAGCGAAGATTTTTGTGACGCTCCCTTCCTGGGAATCCCTCAGCTACCGTTGTGTTGGAGGCAGCAGCTGTCTCTGGCCATTCCTGTAATGGAAAGCACCTGAACTGCTGTTGGGTGTGGAGCAAAACGCTAACAGAACTGGGAGGGAAGCGCCCTTTCCCACTTAATCCTGTTCCCGTCTGTCTGAGGAGTGAGGAGTGCGTGTGTGTCTGTGTGTGTCTGTGTGTGTGTGTGTGTGTGTGCCTTTGTGTCTGAGGTCTACAGGCTCAGTCTCTCTCTCTCTCTTTCTCCCCCTCTCTCTTTCTCTCTCTCCCCCTCCCTGTGCAGGTACCAGCTGAATAAGATGGTGGTGGACACGGAGGCGGGGCCCTACAGGAATCGCACTGTTCTGTTCCTGGGCTCCAGCCGGGGGACCGTCCTCAAATTCCTCATCGTCCCCAACAGGGACAACACCGTGTCCAACGGCAACGTCTTCCTGGAGGAGCTGGAAGGTTACAACCCTGACAAGTGAGTCTCGCTCCTAATGGGGGAGGACGTGTCAAAGGCGATCTGTAACGCATGGGCCCTGGTGTGTGTGTGTGTGTGCGCGTGTGTGTGTGACTTTTAAGTGCTGCTAACAGATGGGGGCCATTAATTGGTCATTATCTTTCTTCAATGACAATTAATGAACTCCCAGCTCATAAGCAAGAATTTGCTAACCATGGCTTACCATATGGGCAGCTCTGTCCAGTCTATTCGGTGTTGCCAAAAGAGTGGAATCCTAAACCATGTTCTCATTTCTAAGAAGTGGAACAATTTAAAAAGTGAAGTTGTGGAGTAAAAAACTTCCTGAGGTGAACAGGTTTGTGTAAAAGTTAAGCAGGTTTATGTTAAAAACGGACGATGAACGATTGCATTCGCTCCTCCTTAATCAGACGCCGTGTCAACGTATGAACAGATAGACTGAAATGAAAGGCTACTGAAAAACGAGTGTGGAGGTCCATCGTCATTTATCTTCTGTACCACTAGTGGGGGTGGGGGGGGGGGTCCCAAAAAATGGCAGGTAGCCAATCAGCGGGGATGTACTGTAGCAAATCAGAGAGAAGGGAACGGAGAAACCAGATCACACTCCGAGAGCTCACCTTTGTTTAGCCTCTGGGCTCTTTTGGGCCTTACTGTACCGTAGCCGGGTTAGCAAGGTGTGTGATGACGCAGGGTTACCTGGATCTTAGGGAGATCAGCAGATTTCGACAGGAACAGGCTCCCTGCTGTGGTGAAGCGGAGAATCACCTTGAGGGAAGAGGGTCACTAAAAACCTTCGTCACATGTCTGGGGTTTATTGATGCGACTGGGCACGCCCACAGGGGATTTATATGGAGCTCTCTCTCTCTCTCTCTCTCTCTCTCTCTCTCTCTCTCCCTCCTTCCTTTACTCTCTTGCTTATCCACTCTTTATCTATCTCTGTGTCTCCTCTGGCTCTCTCTCTCTCTCTCTCTCTGTCTCCCTCCTTCCTTTGCTCTCTCACTTATCCACTCTTTATCTATCTCTGTGTCTCCTCTGGCTCTCTCTCTCTCTCTCTCTCTATCCCTCCCTCCTTCCTTTACTCTCTCACTTATCCACTCTTTATCTATCTCTGTGTCTCCTCTGGCTCTCTCTCTCTCTCTCTCCCCCTCACTTTCAGTTTTTCAAGTTGCTTTGCTTTATTGCCATCACAAATATTTCCATTGAGACAAACAGCATCGTACATTTCTAAATTTTTTATTAGAATTTGAAAACAAAATGACAAAAAAATGTCCCTACAAATATCCCTGTATGCTTGTACATGCAAGATACAATTAAATGGAAATTAATATATGAATGCATACCAAAAATAAGTATGTAATAATAATAATTATTATTATTATAATTATAATAATGACCACCATCATCATCATACTTGTGTATGATGAAATACACACACACACACACACACACACACACACATATATATATATTTCTTCTCCCTTGCTTCACAAAAGACGAAAGCATTGGAAGAACTCCTGAAGCCATGCCATTAACCTTCCCTACTATACCATAAAAAATATGTAGACTTGGCTCTCCTCGTTTTTTGAATGTATGGGTACTGGTCGGGACCTTCAGGCTGGGAGGGGGCGACGGCGGTGATGTTATCCGGAACAGTCTCTGATTTAAATCCTCGTCTCCCCGAGAATGATCCCCCCCCAGGGAGCGCGGTCTCCCATTTATTCACCCTGGAGCGGCCAAGAGCTGTCACATGATCGATCTCGCTAATATCACACGGGGGAAGTGTGATGTGTACGCACATCTGCGCGCGCGTGTGTGTGTGTGTGTGTGAGAGAGTGTGTATGTGTCTGTGTGTGAGAGTGTGTGTGAGTGTGTGTGTGTGTAGTGTGTGCGCGCGTGCTGTGTGTGCACTCACTCACTGTGTGTGTGTGTGTGTGCGTGTGTGCATGTGAGTGTGTGTGCATGTGTGTGCTTGTGTGTGCATGTGCGCACTGTGTGTGTGTGTGTGCAAGGCAGGTTGGGTGTCTTTCCATTTTTTCTTATGTTCTTTTTTGCTTTGTTCTTAAGACAACCAGAAAAAAATTTATGCTGGTTTTTAAAAAAAAAGGTTTTTATTCAAGCTCTTATGTTAGATCCTAATGAAACATAGATTGTTAGATACTCTGAGATATTGCTGAAAATTAGAGGTTTAAGGAACATCATAACCTTTGAGAATACAGAGACCGGGATGCGGTCCATGATTTATATCAAATCTGTTTTTTTGGCTGATAATTATAGGTACCAGACGCAAGATGGATTTTCCTGTCAGCAAAAATGATGTCTCTGTCATCACGCAAATTTGTGCATGTGAATTATACTCCCGAAAAAAATTCTATTCTCCCAAAATGAGTGGGTGACCTCCAGTGGAGGACTCTGCACAATATCATGCCAACTAAAACATGGTGGCTTTCTTTAGTCAGGGCCTTTCTGTGTGGAGTTTGCATGTTCTTCTCCTGTTTACGTGGGTTTCCTTTGGGTAAACTGGTTTCCTCCCACAGTCCAAAGACACTGTCCAGGGTGTATTCCTGCCTTTCGCCCAATGCATGCTGGGATAGGCTCCAGCCACCTCCCATGAACCTCACCAGGAATGAGCGAATAAGGATAACAGGATGGATAGATGGATGGATGGATGGATGGAGCATAGGCAGTAGGCGCTGCTTATGTCTGGTAGAGGAGACTTATTTGTTTTTGTGCGATAGGCCGCAGGCAGTGTTTGATATTCTAGACTAGGACTGGATATGAAGGGTTTTTTTGTTTTGGGGGGGGCTGTGGGGTGGAGGGGAGGGAAGGACTTCTCAAAAATCACTTTTCGTTTTGGAGCACGGAAATGTATGCTGATTAATTCGGCTTTGGACGAGCCAGGACAAGCTAAACGCGGAGTTCTGAAGGCACATCTGGGATCGGGCAGCGCGGCGCTCAGCGTTAGCGTGTGCCTGATGGGAACAGCGATTCGGTCTTGCGTTAAGTCAGAGCTGGCAGCATCAAAATATAAAAATTGAATCATAACCTTGTTCGGTTCCAGGGAAAACAGGCAATAAATTTGGCTCTTTGAAAGCAGACGCTGGCCTGTCAGAGGATTGGATGTTGGGAGCGTTGAACAGAAAATGACGCTTCCTGTTTCCGTGTTCATTTCGGTGATTCATTTGACTTTTCTCTTTGCTTATCTCCGCAAGCAGCATATCATATATTTTTAAGGTTTAGGTTAAGGTTAACGCAAAGTGTCAAAATATCCGTCTTCCTCCAATACTGTGACTGTTTACTTGAAATGCCAATCAGTAACTAAAATAGCTAGAAATGTACATAATGATGGCAGTAAAATACAAGATGAAAGGTACGGTAAGATAGAAGCAAATACATGAACACATAGACTAGATGTATTATATTTCCTAAATAGTAGAGATCTGTTGTTTCTTTTTTTATCTCTCTTTCTCTCTCTCTCTCTCTCACTTTCCGTAACTGTAGTGTATTCCTCAGAATGGGTCTCACTCTCTTCTCTTCTTTAAAGAATGTATTGCAATTAGCAATTCAGTGTTCAGAAATTGTGTTATTGAAGGCTTTTCATATTTTTGTGCACTTGAGCACCCATTAGCTGAACCGAGATCCCTGCGGCTCACTTATGAATGATAAAAGCCAATAAACGTTATTTCGGAGTATTACGCCAATGTTATTTCAAGGCCCCCCCCCCCCCCCCACACACTTCTTAAAATTCTGGAGTTTCTTCAGAACCGGAAGGTATGCAGTGCTGTACGTGATGAAATTACAACATTTCGTGGAATTTTGAGGCTTTCCAGAGAGGAAATCAATATTATCTATTGAATTACAGACAGTAGCTAGGTCATGAACGAAGGTCGGTACTGTATAAACTGTACCTGGGATGGGAATAGGCTTGAGGTGTCAGTCAGGGACCGTGTGTAAATATCTCTTAAGTCTGTGCTTGTCTTTATGCGCGGGGAGGGCTAAGGGACCGTGTGTGAATGTCTCTGAGTCTGTGTTTGTCTTTAGGTGTGGGGAAGATTAAGGGACCGTGTGTAAATGTCTTTAGGTGCGGGGAAGACTAAGGGACCATGTGTAAATGTCTTTAGGTGCGGGGAAGACTAAGGGACCGTGTGTAAATGTCTCCGCACGTGTTTCTGTCTTTAGGTACGGGGAGGACTAAGGGACCGTGTGTAAATATCTCCACGGCGTGTTTTTTGTCCTTAGGTGCGGGCAGAGCACTCCCCAGGCTCGGCAGCTGCTGTCCCTGGTTTTGGACCGGCCCAGCCACACCCTGCTGCTGGCGTTCCCGTCCTGCGTGGTGCGCGTGCCCGTCGCTCGCTGCCAGCTCTTCTCCGGCTGCATGAAGTGAGTCTCCGCGGCGCTACCCCTCACTACCCCAGGCCAATCGCAGCGCTTCCTGCCTCGCTGGCCAATCACGACTCCGTATGCCAGTTTATTTTATTCAAGCACTGTGACTATGCCAGGACAGTGTCAACATATCTTCCAACAGTATAAGTGATGGCTGTGTGTATTTTCCAAAGACAATTCTGCTGTGTTTACGCAAACACAATACACAGTGCATTGTATTCCTATGGTGTTTTTTTATCGGTAGTGCCAGAAAAACGTTATGTTTGGCCCACAATGCACCATTCTGGCTCCCTTAAAGAAGAACACTAATTACATTTGGCTCAAATGGCACCACTAGACTCCCTGCATTTCCATAAACTCTTCAGTGTCCAAAAACCTACGCTTCTTCCCTAAACTTCACCCCTGCACTGCTCCTTGTTGCTCGTTCTACTCCCCATTTCCCACCCCCCCCAAATACATTTCCCATTGACCCTGCAGCCCCCCAACACCCATCCACCCCCCCTCCCGCCCCCAATGCTTCAGATTGGCGAGTCACAGTCCACAGTAGTGAGCATCATGCCTGTATCAGACTCGGAACGGAGTGCAGCACAGTGGGTAAGGAACTGGGCTTGTAACCGAAAGGTCGCAGGTTCGATTCCCGGGTAGGACACTGCCGTTGTACCCTTGAGCAAGGTACTTAACCGAAATTGCTTCAGTATATATCCAGCTGTATGAATGGATAGAATGTAAAATGCTATGTAAAAGTTGTGTAAGTCGCTCTGGATAAGAGCGTCTGCTAAATGCCTGTAATGTAATGTAATGTAATGTAGACTCACTGGTGAATCTGCGTGCTTGGTAATGTGTGTCGGAGATCAGGCAGGTCATACGCGCGTCTAACGCGTGTCACGTCCGTGCGCTTTCAGGAACTGCATCGCTTCCCGGGACCCGTACTGCGGGTGGACTCGAGGGAGCACCTGCTCGTTCCTCCGGCCCGGGACAAGGTGAGACGCGCCTGGGACAGGTGGGGATCCGCCAGTGGGGGTTCCCTGATTCGTTATTCTAGCATTGGGGGGTTGGGTTGTTTCTGCTGCAGTGCTTTTAATATTAACATAGGAACATCACGAGCCATCATTGTGTGTGTGTGTCTGTGTGTGTGTGTGTGTGTGTGTATGTATATGCGTGCTTCTGTGTGTGCGTGCGTGCATGTGTGTGTACGTGAGTGCATGCGTGCATGTGTGTGTACGTGAGTGCGCGCGTGTGTGTGCACGCGTGCATGTGCGTGTGCGTGTGTGTGTGTGTGAGTGTGCGTGTTCTTCCCTGCTCCTGCTGAACGTTTCCAGTCTTCTGGCAGTTCCTCTCGGAGTTTCGACATGCGCTAATAAAACCGAACCACGGCGAGCGCATTAAATTATGCCCGCGGGCGCGGTGTCGGTTACAGCGTGGGCCTGAGAACGACGCCTTTCCTACAAGACCACCTGACATCCTCTCGGTTACACAGTTTGGAGCGCTGATGTTGATCCACATTTGATTTAGCAAGCGTTGCTCAACCCTCCGGATCAATTCGGCATCGAGCGGCTTTTTGGATAAATTGCATTTACGAAACCGGGAAGAAAAAAAACGTCCGCTAACTCGAAATAATATGCCGTAAAAAAAAACCTATCGTACGTAATAGACGACACTGGAAAATAAATGACCGGTCTCCAGCCTGGCAGATTTTATTAAGTTTACCCTCTTCTTTTTTTTCCCCCCCTTCCCTCCTCTCAGAGAGTCTCAATACTTTTCCTGTTTGTTTTTGTGATGCTGCCATTGCAGCAGAGCCTCAAGCCATCGTCTAACCCCCCCCCCCCCCCGGGGACTACTGACAGAGCCCTTAAGCTCTTAAACATTCTTTTTGTCTGTGTTTACACCGGGAATAAAAACCACTTCATCCCAGTAAACTGCGTCTTGTAAACAAAAAACTTTTCTCGTAACAAGGTACAAGCCGACGTGCACCCCTGTGCTGCCAGTATCCTGGGGCACTGCCAGCGTCTGGATTATGTCTCAGAGAAGGGAACTGTTTTAGCCAAATACAAAACCCCGTTCCTTATTGTCGCTGGCTTCGCTTCAAGGCTAAGTGCCGTGCGTTTGTTCAGTTAGTACAGGGTTTTAACGAGAATAAGGTTAATGACGAAGAAGATTATCGGGGCTGGTTTTCACGCTCGGAGGTAGAAATAACTCAAATTAAGCACCTCGTTTCTATTTTTGTAGGTTCAGTCGCACGCTCTTTAGAGTAAAGTCTTTGACTTTACTCTACTCCACCGATAACTCGAAAGTGATTGGCTCGAGCGAGTAAATGTGTTGCACGTGCCGTTGGCTTCCGGAACGTTACCACGCGACAGTTGACTTGCATTGCATTGCATTACATTACATTACATTACATTACATTACATTACATTGCATTGCATTACATTACATTGCATTACATTGCATTGCATTACATTGCATTGCATTGCATTGCATTACATTGCATTACATTTCATTACATTACATTGCATTGCATTACATTGCATTACATTGCATTGCATTACATTACATTTATTTGGCAGACGCTTTTATCCAAAGCGACGTACAAAAAGTGCACTTCGTGGTCATTGGAACAACTACGGAACACAGGTTCGATAAGATACAATACTTATTTTGTACAGCTATTTCTAGCCAAGAACACAGTTCAGTCGCGGTGGGCGGTGTCCTTGGCAGTACGGACGCTGCCCGTCGCCCCGCAGAGAGAGGGGGGCTGTCTCTTGCTCCCGCGTGCTGGATGGGTTGTCACGGTGACTGTCACGGTTGCTAGACGAGGTTGTTTTTTCTTTGTAACGGTCCGTTGATGAGCGCGTTGCTGTGTTTGCTATTTTTCTTCCTCTGACCGCTTCCTCTCTCCGGTTGCTCCGCCCGCAGGTTGCCGTTCGAGCAGGACGTGGAGCACGGGAACACCTCTCACCTGGGGGACTGCGACGGTAAGCGCCCGCTCTCCCGCACGATTCCCGCCAATTTCATTTCTGTCCACTGTAGGGGACATGGGTCTCTAGTCTTAATCCCAAGAACCATAATTTAAAAAAAAAATGGATTCTGAAAGGCCATAAAGACCCTTTTTGGGTCTTTATGGAACCTTCTATGGTTTCCAGATTGAACCGTTTTTCCCTGCCAAAGTTCCCTTGAGCTAGAACGGGTTCCTCTATGGAGACACAGGGGAACCTATTAGAACCCATTCTCCCAAGAGCGACATTCTACTGTAGTGAAGCCCACGTTCGATAAAAAATGAAATGAATGACATTTTTGGAAAATATTTATACTACAAACATGTCACCCAAGACATACACTTAATCTTTTTTTTTCCTTGCTGGGTTCCAGGAGACTATGGCAAATCGATGAAGTTATTAAACATGAGTATAATCACTATCATCTGCGGTCTTTGTGCATTGATACGCATACATGCTACTTTCAGGCAGTTCCATTTCAGCCACATGCACATGCGCCGGCTATATATCCCCTGGTATTCAATATGCCCTTTGCCACACCGTGAATGCAGTATTGATTTTGTATTAGGAGGGGCGGGGGTGGAGGTTGGAGGGGCAGGGGGTGGGGGCTGGGTGAGGGGCGGGACGGGACGTGCTCTTCACAGATGATCGTGGGGGGGGGGATTACATCCACGCTCCTGCGAGCCGTTCTTTGGTTCAGCACTTCAGAAGAAGAAAGAAGAGAGGGGGAAAAAAATGAATTAAAAAAAAAAGAATCGCAGAGAATTAGGTCAGCCGTTTGTTGGTTGCTGTGGCCCACGCAGGCCATTGGCTCCGCGAGCTGCGAGTTCAAACCCCGGTGTCATTAATTCACATTCGCATCCCCCCCCCGGGGCCAAAGCGGGAGCTGTACCCGCAGCGCGACAACAAAAATACACTTAGGCAAAACCGAAAAAAAAGCACCGCTCCGGGGGGCTCGGAACGACGACAAACGACAAAAATACACACGCTGCCGCCACGCACGGAAGAGCGATCTGTAGTGTACCGAATTATGTACCGAATTATGTACCGAATTATGTACCGAATTATGTAGTGCGTTCGAATGCATTCTCCAGAGAACCTAGCAGAAAAAAAAGTTTGTGTGTTTTAATTTTTTTTTTTTTTACATAATGTAAGTGTCTCGAAAGACAAAAAAATTAAATAAAACTGGTTGCAGTGAAAATGTTTTCTAAAATATTATTTCTCTTATTTTTATTGAATGCCCCGTGTTGCTGTAGATTTGAGATTAAGACCAGAGACCTATGTCCCCTCCAGGGGACAAAAAGGAATTGACGTGTCATGACAACATATTGTCATTTTTGCTAAATGATATATTCTGTTGCTGATGTTCTGATTTATCATAATGGGTAAAACAGCAAAATTGGTGTATTTAGCCATGTATTTTTATATATTATTTAGTATCTGGACGCCCCTTGGTCTGGGGCTGTTTTTCGTGGTTTGGGCTAGGCCCCTTAGCTCCAGGGAAGGCTAATCTTAATGCAGCATACAGTCACATTCTAGACTATTATGTGCTTCCTAAACAGGAAGGCCCTTTCCTGTTTCAGCATGACAATGCCCCCGGGCACACAGCGAGGTCCATATAGAAGTGGTTTTTGTCGAGAACAGTGTGTACAAACTTGACTGGCCTGCGCAGAGCCCTGTCCTCAACCCCAGTCCAACACCTTTGGGATCAATTGGAAAGCCGACTGCGAGCCAGGCCTAATTGCCCAATCAGTGCACGACCTCACATATGCTCGTCCGGCTGAATGGAAGCAAATCCCTGCAGCCACGCTCCCAACATCTGGTATAAAGCCCTCACAGAAGAGCAGAGGTTATTATAAGCAGCAGAGGATGGACCAGCTCCATATTAATACCCGTAAATTTGTACGAGACGTTGGATGTCAGGTGTCCGCATACTTTTGGCCATGCGGTGTGTATATTTGTGTTGCGCGAGCGTATTGCTGTTTCATTGTAACGGCTCAGATACGTACACAGTAGCTCAGAATGTCGGCATCCCCTTGTGGAAGTTTTCCGCGAGCGTTTCACCGATCGCCTCATTTTTTAACGGTCTAATTTTACAGTTTTTTTTTTATTTGCGGGACATAAACGGGATGATTGCCGAGCGATTGTAGATCTCTATTAATTTTTATTGGCCGCTTATTTCAAATTCGTTCGCGAAAAGCGTCCTTTGTGTTTTGGTTAGCAGTCCGACCGCTATGCGATAATTGTTTTTCGATTTAAAATAATTCCAGCGAAGTGATCACCCTGAGCCTCCCCTCGCGTCGGAAGGCAATTTGGATGTAGATACACTTTCAGCGGACAAAAAAAAAAACCAGTGGCTGTATTGAGGGCAGAGTCTTCGGCTAATAACCACAATTTTTTTTTTTTTTACAAAGCTAATTTGCACGAAGATAAAAATGTAGTGTTCAAATCCGGCTAAATGAGCAGGGTTTTTTTTTTTTTTTTTTTTTTTTTTATCAGTGTGGTCACTTATCACAAAATGAGCACCGTCTTAAAAATCCCAGGGCTGGCTCTGCAAACCACAGGCCGTTTTCCATCTACCCATAGCGGCCTGTGGTTTGCTATCCTTCAGATCCGGGCTGTATTAGGCTCTGTATCCGGGCTGTATTAGGCATATTGTGCAGGGGGGGGCCTGTGCTGGCTTTGTTTAAGAAGGAGGAGCTTCGTCTCGTCTCCACGTCTCTACGTACGCCGGCGTCTTGTCGCCCGAGGCGAGGCCTGTGGAGATGGGCTCTGGAGCAGTAACGTGCGGAATCCATGAAATATATTTTTATTATTCAGCTTCACACTCGCAACTTATTTTTTTAATGAAAAAATCCCCCCCCTCCTCTGGTTCCTCTACCCTGCAGCATCACCCCCTGCCACCCCACCCCCCCCAAAACAAAAAAAAATCCTCCACCTCCTCAGCACCTCCTCCTCTTCACAGCCACATCCAGCTGCACCTCCCAGCACCTCCCTCAGACCCTCCCCCATATCTTTTATATATTTGACAATTCCAGACGACCCTTGACAGCTGACAATGAAGTAGGTCCTCTGTCTCTCTCTTTCTCTCTCTCTGACTCTCTCTCCCTCTCTCTCTTTATATCCCTCTCCCTCCCTCCCTCTCTCTCTCTCTCTCTCTCTCTCTCTCTTACTGTCATTAGCTTAAGTGGGAGATAGATGGGCGTCAGAAATCTGTGTGTCTCCTTAGTCTGAGAAGAGAAGTGTGCAGAAGAAAAAAATTGAGGTGGAATCGATTTTTAGTTTTTAGACAGAGCACCCCAGGCTCAATGGTGATGGAGTAAATGAGTGGGGGTTTGGGGGGGGGGGGGGTGGGGGCAGATCTGGTCTCAGAATGGGACAAGGGCCCTGAAGAGGTGTCCCGTAACCGCCACTGATCCCAATCCCAAATGTGTGACTTACACGGGCCACCTGATCAACCGCCCCACCCCCCCCAGCCAGCCCCCCTTTACTGTGAGAGGCCAGCAAGAGGGGGGTGTGGGACGGGGAGGGGAGAGGGGGGGTGTCCCATCGTCTCACCGTCCCTCCATCTCAGGCAGCTCTCAGAATGCTCAAGTCTGACCCTACTGTAGAATGGGGTGGGGGGGGGGGGGTGTGCAGGGGGGGGCGACTCTGTCACCTGCATTTTGTTCGCGGGCTCGTAGATCTTAATTAGCGGCAGTGTGCGCCGCGGCGAGCGGTGTGGCCTGATCTTCATCCTCCTCCTCCTCTGATGTGTCCGGCTCTTTCCCGATCTTCCTCCTCCTCTCTGATGTGTCAGGCTCTTTCCTGATCCTCCTCCTCCTCCTCTCTGATGTGTCAGGCTCTTTCCTGATCTTCCTCCTCCTCCTCCTCTCTGATGTGTCAGGCTCTTTCCTGATCCTCCTCCTCCTCTGATGTGTCCGGCTCTTTCCCGATCCGGGCCTCCCCCCCCCCCCCAGCGCTCGGCTCGATCAAAGCCGGGGCGGGGGAAACATCAGACGCTTTCATTGAAGTGACCCCGGGAGAGCCGCGCGCCGTTGCCGAGGGAGACGGATGCCGGAGCGCCGTATTGGCCCCCCCCCCACTCCCAACCCCCCCCCCCCCCCCCCGGGCGCGGTGAGGGAGCGCTTGAACATCCAACCGCGAAAACCAGCCGCGGTTCGGTAAATTAGCGCTGCTGTGGCTTCAGACCGCGGCCGCAACATTAAGTGTGTGTGTGTGTGTGTGTGTGCGTGTGTGTGGAGTGATGAATCTCTTCTCCGCTCGCTTTTACTTCGCTGAACCCTTTACCCCTCTAATGGTCGGCCCGGCGATGCCCGGGGCCACATTACGACTCACGGATACCGCAGATCTCCAGGCCTGCTTTCAGCCGAACCGGCACGTCTCCCAGCCTGCAACACATCTGCCCGGCTGAACCTCACAATTCACAAACTGTGGTGGTGCGGTCAGTGAAAAGAAAATGTATTTTTAAAGGTTTTTGGGATACTTTTTTAAACTCTTTTTCTATTGTTTTTCCCTTGGTGTGCCAATTTGCTGGTCAAGTACGTCGCAGTGTGCTCTGCTGGCCTGCGGGGGGAACAGCGGTAGGCCCGGAGCCTTCTCCGTGGCCATTACCGAAAACACGCCTTGTTACGAATCGCACTCTGTCTTTTTTCACCGTTTCTTTTTCCCGGGACTTGGCTTCGCGGAGAGGGTGTCAGTCATTCGCTCTCTTCAGCCTGGCGCTCGCCGATGTTTTTCTCTCGCAGTTCCGTTCGTTTCGCCGTCGGAACCCCTTGACCCGGAAGAGAAATGAGTGACGGGTTTTGACACAACGGGGGGGGGAAATGAAAATGTGCTGTCTGCGCGCGAGGGAAGTGGGGTGGGAGTGGGCATGAGCGTGAGCTGTCCCGTGAGATCCAGGCGCCCCGAAACTCGGGGCGCGCCCCCCAACGCAGATCAGGAGGGACGGTGGGAGTCTGTTTTGCTGGAGCGGCTCCTCGTCCACGGCAGCGCAGTTAAACCAGGCGTCGAACGGGCCGGACGGCATCGCCGCTGGAGAGAAGAGCCGCTTCGCGCCGTCATCCGCCGACCCCACCGTCGCCCCTGACCCCGCCCCCACCCCCGCCGCCACCGCCGTCGTCGTTCCACGCAATTGGGCCTCAGGCCCGTACCCGGCCGGGGAGAGATTGAAACGACGTTCCGAACCGGCGGCGTTCCCCAGGCGGGAGCGATATCAACCGAACCCCTCGCTCGCCTCGCTCGCCTCGCTCGCCCGCACGCCCGCACGTGCGGTCTGTAGCGTTCGGCCCGAGTGGAAAGGAAAAGAAAGCACTCCAGTCGTAATGACATACCTTGCCGCCGCCGCCGCCGTCGCTGCAGATGGAAGCAATTAAGGTGCTGTGAAAACATTTCCCCAAGTGGAAGCCCCGTGTTTTGACTGGGAGAACAGCGGGTTGCAATCTCAGCTTAATTGAGGTCCGTCGACACATCGGGGGGGGGGGGGGGGAGCGCCCGGGAGAGAGCGAGGTTCGCGTTCGGCGATGTCGCGTTCGACCGGCGACAACTTGTCATACGAGGACCGGGGGCGCGGGGGGGGGGGGGGGGGGGGGGGGGAGAAGCTGGTAACAAAAAAAAAAAAGAAATAATAAAAAACCTGTTGCAGCGTTAGCGACCACATCGGAATTCAATCAATACAGCCCAGCCGCTGCGTTTCTTACTTTCAGAGAGAGAAATGCGAGCGGACTCCAGATATTCACGTTCTAACGTGTTACCCAGAGCGAGGAGCCGCCCAAGCCCCTGAGGAGGGAGATGTTTTTTTTTGGGTGGTTTTTTTATTTATTTTTTTTATAATCGACCGCAGAAGTCTCCTTTGCATGAAAGCTCAGGGCCAAAACTGCCTCGTCTCACGGGCCGGGGGACCCCCGAAAGAAAAACCTTCCCCCCTGTCGCCGTTAGAGGGAGAGGGGGGGGGAGAGGAGGTGCCTCTGGCTGCCCAGCTTGTGCTCCACGCCGAATTCCACCGCCCCTCTTTCCCGGCACGCACGGGGAGCGGGGGGGGGGGGGGAGGGAGGGGAACGCCAGGCGGGACGGGGGAGAAGACATGAGGAGGTTCAGCTGTGACCTGCCCTGGAGCGGCTGACCGAGCCCCTTTGAAGATAAGGCGTCGGGTCTGCTCTGGGAGTCGGAGTGGGGGGGAATCGGGGGTGGAGTGTTGGGGGGGGGGGGGGGGTCTCATTTCGCGAGCAGCCAGGACGAGCAGAAATTTCGCAAAATGTGTCTTGTTACAACATACTAAAAAAAAAATTTCTCCCCAAATAAATGTAATCCATAAACTAGAAACAGAATGGCGGGGGGGGGGAACTGGCTTGGCGGCTTTGCAGGTGGCAAAGCGGTGCGCAGCGAACTTTACAGGAGGAAGAAAAGATCTCAGAAGGAGTTCTTTTAACTGGAGGAGGGCGTGTACGGGCCCTGCTGGACCCGTAAAGCTGATTTAGCACCGGGTCGTGCTGTGTGCGCGACCCGCACTGAGACGGGACGGGCGACCCGTGTGACACATGAAATATATGCACGCGTGTGCGTGTTTAACGGACACGTATGTGAGTTACTGCGCGCCCTAGGGTGTGAGAATGTTCTGGTGGGGGGGGGGGGGGAATGCGGAACTCCAGTAGGACCCCCTTTCTCTAACCCCCCCCTCTACTGATGGGGTGATGGGAACGTGAACCAATAATGTTTCTTCAGCCGGGACGGGGTTGAGAGATTTAGGGGAAGGCACAGCAGTCACAGGGAACCCCAACCCCCCCCCCCCCCAGAGCGCACATGGGGGGACCCTGCCCCAGTCCAAATGGACAGCATCCCAGGCCAAACAGACCGCGCCCCAGTCCAAACGGACCGTGTCAGCACGATGTGTAAAATGCCTGAGAAGTCGGTCCACACGTGTTGACTTACACTGCGGGGAGAACTCCAGCCTCTGGCACTCCTGATGGTATTTACACTGAAGGGGTGAGGGGGGGGGGGGTGTGGGTGTGGCGGGGTGGGAAGGGGGGGGGGGGTGGCGGCAGGGTGGGGAGGAGGGCTGGCAGGGTGGCGTAAATTCCACCGTGGTGAAATAGCAAACCCACCAGGAAGCGGAGGCTTATAGAACGCAGCAGTGTGTCGTGACTAAAATCACCTGCGTGTTCCACGCCCCAGCCCCCCTGTCGGGCCCCTTTTTAGAGGCTGAGGTGGTCCTGTCCCACCCGCGGGGCCAGTCGCCGTCACCGGGACTTCGATCCGGCGATCGCCTAGGCGACGGCTCAAATGGCGGCCGCCGTAGCGCACGGGCCCCTGGGGGCCCCTAATAAAGCAGCGCCGTGAATCATCTCACAGCGGGAGGGCGTCCCGTCGGCCGCGCAAGATTAGAGGGGGCGTCTGAGAATTGGGCTATGTGAGGAATGCCCTCGTAGGCACAGAGAGAGAGAGGGAGAGGGAGAGAGAGAGTGTGAGAGACAGAGAGAGAGGGGGAGAGAGAGAGAGAGAGAGATAGAGGGAGAGAGATAGAGGGCGAAGGAGAGAGAGACAGAGAGAGATAGAGAGAAAGAGACGGAGAGGCAGATAGAGAGAGAGAGGGAGAGAGTGTCAGAGAGACAGAGTGAGAGAGGGAGAGACAGAGAGAGAGAGAGAGAGAGAGAGAGCGCCTCTCTGTACTGCTCTGGCGGTAGTGGTGCGGTTGGGACTTTTCATTACCTGCGTCTCATAACTCAGCGGCCGGGGCAGGGAGCAGATTCACTCACCCGGGTGTGTGTCTGAGCAGACGGGCCGCAGGCCCCCGGCCCCCGCCCCGGCCCCGCCCCGCTGGTTTAATTATTTCTTTTTGGCCTCCAGAAATGTGTAATAAGACAGGAGTGAGGGGGAAAAAAAGCACTAATGCAGTCACGTTAACCGAATACAAAAATAAAAATTTGTGTTTTTTTTTTTTTTTTCTTTTTTTTTCCCCTCCGGTCGTTATATATATAGCAGCGGGCGCTGTGCTGACGCCTGGAATTTATGCCCCCGGCATGTGAGAAAGATTACGCTGAAGATTATGAGGGTGTCACATGATTCGAGAACAAGCGGACTTAACCCCCGAGTGGGTCGTTTAGCTAATAGTGGTGCCGCCCTTTTTTTTCTTTCTTTTTTTTTGGAGTTTGTGGACCGTGACACGTGCTTTCTGTTATTGCTTTTCGTCACGTTTCCCTTTCTCTCCTAAATTGGGGATATCAGTTACGAGAGGGAGGCAGAGAGAGGGAGAGAGGGAGGGAGAGAGAAGGTAGAGAAGGGAGAGAGAGAAGGAACGAGAGATAGGAATGGAAGAAAATAGGAGAGAGGACAGTACAGAAAGAGAGGAGCAGAGAGGTATTGAGAAGAGAGAAAGAGAGGAGAGTAGAGAGACAGCAGAGAGAAAGAAAGGGGAAAGAGAGGAGAGAAAGAAGAAAGCAGTGAGAGTGAGAGTGCTTGTTTGCTTTGCTTCATGTACCTTAGCAGAAATGTGCTCCACACACACAGCCTCAGAGTGTACTTAGTCCAGCTGTCCCATTAGTACAGCTCTGGAGACGCTGGTACTGAGTGCAGCTCTCCTGTTAGTACAGCTCTGGTGGCACTGGTACTGAGTTCAGCTGTCCTGTCAGTACAGCTCTGGTAATGCTGGTACTGAGTGCTGCTGTCCTGTCAGTACAGCTCTGGTGATGCTGGTACTGAGTACAGCTGTCCTGTTAGTACAGCTCTGGTGGCACTGGTGCTGAGTGCTGCTGTCCTGTCAGTACAGCTCTGGTAATGCTGGCGCTGCAGACACTGAGGCGTGTTGTGGCCCCAGGCTGAAGGTTCGTGTGATGAGAAATACATGCAGCCCTTTTTTTCTCTCTCTCTCAAATTTATACCAGCAGGCGACGGCATGTTGGATAACGTGCTCTCAATTAAATGTAAATTCTCTCCGTGTCTTTCTCTCTCTTTGCCTCTCACTTGATCTCTTTCTCTTTCTCTCTCGCTCTTTCTCTCTGCCTTTCTAACTTGCTCTCTGTCTCTCTCTCTCTCTCTCTCTCTTGCTAACTGTCTTGGTCTCTCTCCCTCTCCTTCTTTTCTTACCTTTTCTCTCGCTCTCTCTTTCTCTTTCTTTCTCTACCTCTGCCTGTCTCTCTCACTTGCTCTCTGTCTCTCTCTCTCTCTCTCTTGCTCACTCTATCTTGGTCTCTCTCTACCACTTACCCTTTCTCTCTTTCTCTCCCTGCCTCTCACACCACCGACCCCCAAGGTGCAAACTCCGCTCGTCCGCAGTATAATAAAACAGTTCTCGTGACACATTATACCGCAGCGGTCCACACACATGCAGGCAGGTGCTGTCCATGCGCATAAACTGGGCCCAATCCCCACCAGCACCCCAAAACCACCACCACCCCCCCCCCCCTCCCCACCCCCCCATGCATTCGGCCGTGGTTCAAGCGCAACCTCAGCCCATCTGCTGTAATCACTGCTCACAAAAATGCCATCAGTGCCTCTTTCTTTTTAACGGGGCAAGGAGGCCAGCGTCAGCTAGCAACGCACTCTGCTGCTGCACCTAGAAAATCTCGTTGTTTCGTGTTTCGAGAAAGCGTGCAATTTTGGGACGCTCCCTACAAATGAGTACAGATTTGAGATTGAGCATCTGAGCGTTTTATTTATTTATTTGTTTATTTATTTTCAGGTCCCCTGCCATGGGATTCATTCTGTATCTGTGGTTATGTTATGATTGATGTGTATTATGACAGAAGAGATATATTAATAGCTTAATGACTAATTTTTGCCTTTCGCTTAATGACTAAAATGTGAGCTAGAACTCCAGAAGTCCACTTTAACTTCAATTTAACTGAGCCTGTGGTTTTGATAATGAGTTGCGTGAAAATCTTCTCTTTAAAAGTGCCCTATTATCTGTTGTAAATGTGTGCGTTTACATGTGTGTACGTGCGTGCAAGCGTGTGTGTGTGTGTGTGTGCGCGCGTTTATGTGTGTGTGTGTGTGTGTGTGTGTGTGTGTGCGTGCGCGCGCACGCGTGCGTGTGTATGTGTGTGTGAGTCTGAGGCAGAGGAATGTTCTGGAACACAGGCAGCTCCCCTGGTGGCGATCGCCCCCGGCCGAACAGAGCCCTCTGCAGTCTGCCCCCCATGGAGAGACAAGCCAGCGATCAAAGGGGAAGAGAGAGAGCGAGAGAGAGAAGGAGAGAATGAATGAGGGAATGGGGGGGAATGGAGTATAACGAGCAGACTCGCTGAACCAGAAGCACAGGCAACACATTACAAACCAGGGCCTGTTCACCCACACACACAAACACGACACACAGGTACCCACATACAAGTACACACAAACACACACACAGGTACCCACATACAAGTACACACAAACACACACACGTACACACACACAAACACACACACAGGTACCCACACACAAGTACACACAAACACAACACACAGGTACCCACATACAAGTACACACAAACACACACACAGGTACCCACATACAAGTACACACAAACACACACACAGGTACCCACATACAAGTACACACAAACACACACACAGGTACCCACACACAAGTACACACAAACACGACACACAGGTACCCACACACAAGTACACACAAACACGACACACAGGTCTCCACACACAAGTACACACAAACACACACACAGGTACCACATACAAGTACACACAAACACACACACAGGTACCCACACACAAGTACACACAAACACGACACACAGGTCTCCACACACAAGTACACACAAACACACACACAGGTACCACATACAAGTACACACAAACACACACACGTACACATTCAAGAGGAGACAGAGAGGCATACAGAGGCATCTTTTCCATTTTTTTCCCAACATTGCCATTTCAGGTGTGAGTGTGTGAGTGCTTGTGCGTGTGATTGTGTGTGTGTGTGTGTGTGTGTGTGTGTGTGCGCGTGTGTGTCCTTCTGACACGGCGCGTGGAAATCGATACTTTTTACTGCCAAACAGGCGGCCAATTTGTGAGCACAGGCAGAGCAGATCCATACCCTGTCAGAGTTTGTTTTTAATGAAGAGAATCTTAAATAAGAGACGCAGCGAGAGGGCTGTTTCATTATCACACCCGTCCAGTGCTCTGGAGAGAGGAGAGAGAGGAGGAGGAGAGATAGAGAGAGAGAGGAGGAGAGAGGAAAGAGAGAAGTGGAGAGAGAGAGGAGGAGAGATAGAGAGTGAGGAGGAGAGAGGAAAGAGAAAGGTGGAGAGAGAGAGGGGGATAGAGAGAGATGAGAGAGAGATGGAGAGGGGAGATGAGAAATGGAGAGAGGGGTTGAGAGATGGAGAGAGGAGAGAGAGATGGAGAGAGAAGGAGAGAGAGGAGACGAGATGGAGAGGGGAGACAAGAGATGGAGAGAGGGGTTGAGAGATGGAGAGATAGAGAGATGAGAGAGAGGAGGAGAGAGGAAAGAGGAGAGAGACGAGAGAAGGGCTGAGAGATGGCGTGATCGGGGTGGGACACCCGTCCCAGGAGGGAGAGGTGGAGACTGAAGCCCAGCCAGAAAGGACAGGGGAACGGGTGGCGTTTTGGGAAATTGGTGGGGGGGGGGGGCGAGGGACTCCGGCTCCCCAGTGGGACAGGAAGTCTCTCTCTCTTGGTTGGTTTTTTTGGTTTATTGTCTTGATTCTTATTCTTTTCTTTCCAGTTTTATATGTTTGAAATGGTTGGATAACAATAATTGTGTGTCTCCTTCAACTGTCAAAACAAAGGGGAATCAAAGGTCTCTCTCTCAGCTCTCTCTCAGTTCTCTCTCTCTCTCCCTCTCCCTCTCTCTCCCTGCTGTCCCTCTCTCTCTCCCACTCTCTCTCTGCTCTCTCTTTCTCTGCTCTCTGCTCTCTCCATCTGCCTGGCGATTCCAAGCCCATCCCAAACGGAGGTGAAGTAAAAGCTACAGTGACGACGCGGGCTAGCCTAGCGGCCTTGCCCTTGCTCAGCGGTCACGGTGGGGGGGGGGAGAGAGTGAGCGAGCGCGTGGAGCTCTTCCTGTCTGTCTCTCACGCTCCATATTGACACACCCCCACCGCCCCCCCCCCCCCCCCCCCCCCCGAGCCCTGGCATCCAGCTCGCCCGGTCCCGCCAGCTGTCGTGTCGTAATCTCACAGCCGCTCGTCAGAAACCGTTTCGTTTCCCCGCCGAAGACGCGCGGTCAGTGCTTTTCCCGCCGGGTTTTGATCCGAGATGCAAAAAACGGAAAAAATGAGAGACTGACTGCGTTTCGCTGAAACCACAGGCACATGGAAACCCCCCCCCCTCCCCCCTTCCCCCCCCATCTGTCAGTTGGGTCCATCAGTTTTTTTAAACCGCTTATTCAGGATTGTGGAGGGTGGGGGGGTGGGGGGTTGTCTATCCCACCTTGCACTGCGTGAGAGGCAGGAATGCACCCCTGGACGGGTTGCCAATCCATCGCAGGTCCCGCACACCGCTCACTCACACATTCATGCCCACGGGCGTGTTAGGCTCTCCAGTCAGCCTGACCTGCGTGTCTATGGTCTGCGGGAGGAAGCCGCCGGAATCTCTCAGTTGGGTAGGAATAAAAAAAAAAATATTGGCCTGTGTTAGATTTTTTTTTAAAAAGAATGTTTATATGAGATTCTTGTTTCTGATACTTTCAAATCCACCAAGCTGTGAACCCATTCATTACCCTCCCATTTTGTCCTGAGCCCTAGCCGCGGTAAATAAACAAAAAAAAATAAAAAATCACAGCAACGGGCGATCCGGCACCAGTGTTTACGCAGCGGTGTCGCACGCCGGAATGACACGGCGGGGAACGGGGAACGGCCGAAAGGAGAAACATCAAAAGCGTATTTCGTGTTACGGTCAGCGAGTTTTTTTTTTTTTTTTTTCTCAACCCTTCAAGGCTTAAAGATCATAAGTAGCCGTGTGATTGGAGCGTTCTTAGCTGAACATTCTAATGCTGATGTAACAATCACTGCTGATCGATGAAAGCAGAGTTCTAGAACACTCAGAATATTGAAAAAAAAACATTCCAAAAAAAAAATATATATATATATTCGTCAAAGGGTTAAAATAGACGTGAGTGGTGGACAGAATGTGCATACAGAGAGATTCGTTGTTTTGTTTGGATGGAGATGGCAGTGCTTTGTTTATTTTCCTGGCGTGGGCTCCAGTGTCACCAAATTCAGTGAAAATAAACAAAAATAAATTTCATTGGACGGCTGTGCGACCATGGCGATCAGGAATGTGAGCCGTTCTGTTGGTCGACTGTAACCCCCCAGTGAATATACACAGTAAAAAGTCTGCTATGCATTTTAAAATGGAATTCTGGCTGAATGTCTCTTCAAATAGCATTAAGAATCCTGCTTGAATCCCAGCAAAGATTCTAATTTAGTCACATGCACCGATTGGCCTTCCTGGCGATAGGCTACCGTTCATTCAACCGATCTCAACTCAACGGGTGTGCAGCCATCCTGGTTTTTGTGTTCCTATGGTAACGGTGTCACTCGTCTTCCCGGGTATGAAAGAGCAGAATTTATTTTTATTTTTATTTTTATTTCACCTTTATTTCACCAGGCAAGTCATTAAGAACAAATTCTTATTTTACAATGGCGGCCTGACAAGCCACTGAAGGAAAGGGGAGGTGGGCTAGAAGATAGAAGCATTTTAAAAGCACAAAATACGTCAATAATAACAAACTAAACATGGGCACATGAAAACACAGGCAAGCAAACAATAGTCAACAAACGAGATATGGGGAAAAATTTAAAAACCAAAGAGTGTTTTGGGGATATTACATGGTAGAAAAACAGTTGCAGGAATCAGTGAAAATGTCTGAGATGGCATGTCTGAAGGCAGAAATGGTAATAAATTCATCCAGTTTTAGGGTTTTTTTGCAGAGCATTCCAGTTGCAGGCAGCAGCGGATTGAAATGATGCGAGACCGAGGGAGGTGTTGGTTTTGGGAATTTTTAATTGGATATTAAAGAGGGCGCCTGTAAAAAAAATAAAATAAAATAACCTGAAGTGCGTTTGAGACGAAATTCCATCTGGAAAAAGACGGGCGGCGGGGCATGCCTGACGGACTGATGATGGGATTCCGATTGTATCTCGGTAACGATGAGGATCTTTGGGAGATGCTGTGCCTAAGGCAGTCTGGGGAGAAGCGGAGAGGAACTGAGAAAAGAGGGAGAGGAAGTGGGGTCCGTGGGGAGGTGCGGCTCATCCTAGGGGGTCTTCCGATGGCGTCTCCCAGACCTGGGTCAAATACGTATTTGTTTTAGATTCAAATACTTCGCTTCACTTTACTGATCCTGTCTGGTGTATTGGAACCAATTAATTACTCTCAAAAAAGTGCAAACCCCGACTTCTGGTCATATTGGCAGGCTCAATTACACCAGGCAAGATCAACAGAGCACAGAAAAGTATTTGAATCCAAAACAAATACGTATTTGAATCAGGTCTGGCATCTCCTCAGCGTGGGGGTGCCCCGTTTCCAAACCTACGCTAATCAGACTAGGCACAGTAGGCTCCGCCCACCTTGTGAAACTCAGTGACAAATAAAATGATTAAATCGTGTGCATGACTGTTCGTGAGATATCTTTATTCTAGCCATACATTTTTCAGCCTAGCATGAATGTTTTGCATGTGACGTGTGGATGCACAGTTTGGAAGGCACAGAGTACGACGCACCTTTAAAACCTTTAAGATATGAGAACTACAAATATGTGATTGGAATGTTCTGAACTGAACATTCTAATGCTGATGTCACAATCACTGCTGGTGACTGAAAGCGATGGAGTTCTAGAACATCGACTCAGAATTTTTGGACAAAAAAAAAAAAAGCATTCCAAAAAACCTGCTCTTCAAAGGGTTGAGGCCTGGGGTGTTCTGTGAGTCCCCCCCCCCCCCCCCCCCCATCAGCCTTTTCCACTGGATTCTGTTCTACCAGTGCACACGTGTGTAATGTCCTCTGTGCACTGAGATCAGTGATGGCGAAGATGCCCTGTGCCCTGTGGCATTTTATAACGGAGTGCTGGAATGGATTTGACACTGGGAGTGTTGCTTTTGGAGCTGGCCGACTCTTGGCAGGTTGGCAGGCTTTGTCAGGCTGCATCGTCGATCCTTCAGTACAGACGTTTAAAACCGGTATCGTTGCCGTGGGAATAATCCGCGTGCCGTGACTTCGGTCCGGGTGAAGAATGCCTTCTTTCACACGGCCCGGGACTGCCAATTAAGCTCCCGTCAGTGGGGTCCACCTCCAAGAGATTGTCTCCATTCATCCCAATTAAAGATAATTTGTCAGACCGTAAAAATTTACTTTTTTTTTTTTTTTTTTTTTCGGGGGGCCCATGCATCACAGGAATTTCGATTTCCCCTCTGCAGGTGAGAGAGAGGGGTCCCCGGAAAATTGTTGCTTAACGACGCTCATCCGTTTCCTCTGGATCGTGATCCATCCTTCTTTCCTTCTTCCTCCTCCTGCAGCTGCTCTGCCTTTTCCTTGCCATCGTAGTAATTTGAGAAAACGTTTACTGTGTTTGTTTTGGCGTCGCTGAAATATTTCCCAGTTGGACCTTCTGGCTCAGCGTAAGCGCTTTGTTTCCACAGGCATCCCTCCCTCGAGCTTCCCTCTACAAAGACATTCTTTTTCTCTCCTGACATTTTCTTAATTGATCCGTCGCACAATTTCTTTCTTTTCTCTCGTATTTTTTACATAATTCATTTGGGTTTCCGCTTCAGAGCAGCTGTGTGGCGATGCCTTTATTTATAAAAATTTTTTTTGGAGGGAGGGGAAAAAAAAAACAAATGCAATGTTGAGGCGTGGACTGGAGCAGCGCCACGCTTCTACCCCTCTGCCTCCGTGGGAGGGAGCTCGGAAAAGGGGGGGCGTTCCGCGCGGTCCGGTTAACCGACCGAAAGTAGCCCTGCGCTCCGGAATTCCAGAGACGTCCTCAATCAGGAAGACAGTTATTGCGAGCCATTAAAAATTAGGAGGCAATCGGCGGTCCACTTTGGGTAATGAGCACAAATTGACCCTTACACCCGAAAGCCAGTCCTCCTTTTCGGTGCCTCCCGGGAGCAAATTAGCCCCCTTATTTTTTCCCTTTAATTGGAGCCAAAATGGGGCCCGGAGACTGCTTAGCGAAGCCGAGCGAGCACGGGGGGGCTGTGTGCGGTGCACCAGGTGTGCGGGGGGGGGGGGGGGGGACGCCATTTAATTTAGTTGAAGTGTGTTTTTTTGCATTCCGGTGATGCGGGTCCTTTCAGGTTAATAATCCTGCGAGCGACGCTGCCACCTGAGCCACTCCCGTTGCTGGTTCATACCTCGGGTTCGTTTGTTTGTTTGCGTTTCGTGCCGGGACACATTTTAATGTATTTTTGAGAACCCTTGCAGATGTGGTGACCTCATTCTCTCTCTCTCTTTCTCCCTCTCCCTCTCTCTCTCTCTTTCTCCCTCACTCTCCCTCTCTCTCTCCCTCCTTCACCCTCCGTCTCTCTCTCCCTCTCCCTCCCTCCCTCTCTCCCTCCCTCTCTCTCCCCCTCTCCCCCTCCCTCTCTCTCTCTCTCTCTCTTTATCGCCCTCTCCCTCTCCTTCTCTCTCCCCCTCTCTCTCTCTCTTTATCTCCCCCTCTCTCTCTCCCTCTCTCCCCCTCCCTCTCTCCCCCAGGTCTGCTGCAGGAGACCTTTATTGAGGAGCCGGACGGCCTGGTGTCGGTGAACCTGCTGGTGCTGTCCGCAGTTTCGGCCTTCGCCACCGGGGCGGCGCTGTCGGGCCTGGTGGTGTGCTGGATCATGGGCCACAAGCACCGGCACCGCTCCCGCAGCGGGACGGCCGTCCCCGGCGGGCGCCGCAAGGGGGACAAGGAGCAGAGCATGCTGGGACAGGGCGGGGGCGGGTCGGTGATGAGCGTGAGCCGGTCGGGCGGGGGCAGCGAGGGGCGGCGTTCGCAGACGGAAACGCTGTTCGTCATGCCCAACGGCTGGGCCCGCGGGGAGCTGGACCTGCTGCCCACCCCCGAGCAGACCCCCCTGCAGCAGAAGCGGCCCCCCCCGGGGCTGCGCCTGACCGACTCCGGCTGGGACCAGAGCCAGACCTTCCTCAACACGGCCGGGGCGCCCTGCCCCCAGAACCCCCACCCCTCCTCCGTCATCTACCTGAGCTCCAAGCTCCTGCAGGGCGGGGGCGGGGGAGGAGGAGGAGGAGGGGGGCGGAGGGAGGAGCCGGGCGACCCCGCCCAAACCGCCGAGCGGCAGCACTACCTCTCCCTGGCCGGCCACCACCACCGGGGGGAGGGGCAGGGAGGCGGGCGAGCGGGCGGGGCCCTGCGGAACTCTGCGGGGGAGTACGCGTACCCCGCCACGCCCCAGGAGTCCCCCGACCGCAGGCGGGCCGTCTCGGCCCCCAACACCCAGCTGGACTTCGGGGAGCCCCTCCACTGGGGCCCCGAGGCCTTCAACTTCAACAGCAACAACGCGGCCCCGCCCCCCCCCCGCGGCCCTCTGCCACTGCCCCGCCCAGCGGCCCCACTCGGGCCTGGCCCGGCCCGGCCTCCACGGCGCCCCCCGGGGGCTGGGCGACATGGCCGACTACAGCCGTCTGCTCGTCAAGGGCGCGGGCGAGCGGACAACCACCAGCCAATGAGGGAGCAGGAAAAAAAGAGAAAAAAACAGGGGCTCCTCCTCTTTTTGAAGTCATAAAGCCCCAACCCCTTCCTCCCATGACCCCGCCCCCCTCACACACACACACTTGTGTCTCCCTGGCAACTGGAACTTCCCCGAGACTCCGCCTCCCCCTCCCCGTTTGTCCTCTCTCGCTGTCGTTCGGTGTTCTCGCATCACCACGGCAACTGTGACTGTAACTAAGAGACCTGTGTGTGATGGAGGGGAGAGCAGGGAAGGGTGGAGAAAAAAAAATACGCTAGAAAATATATTTTATTACAAAAGTACAAAAAATTACAATATACCTCCCGGAATAAATGTATCTTTAAAGTTCAATCGAAAATGGTGGGGTCGTGAGGACACGTTGCGGGTGGCACAGAGGGTGCACAGAGCCCGTGAAGTACGTACATGCCAACGCACGTCCAGCGTACGTGCATTTGAGGCACTGCCCCGACCACGCAGAGGGGAGCCCGTGGACCAGGGGGTGCCCGTGTGACCTTGTCTCTAGTTTGGGGAGTTGCGTTGCTTCGTACCATGTGCTGCTGGTGTTGGGTGGGCGGGGGTGGGGGGTGGAGTGTTTTGGGGGTGGGCCTGGAGGAGGGCGACGCAAAAAGGCCTCCCCACTGGCGCCGGGCCTGGCGAACCGCACCGCGGACGTGAAACGTCATCCTGCTTAGCTCGCACGCCATTGGCTGGAGGACGCGTCACTCGCACGCGCTCTCCCGGATTTACCAGCAGGCCCCGCCTCCTCCTGTCTCAGTATATAAGGAGCACCGGAGAACTCGACTGACGAGCGGCTGACTGGCTGCGGGAAAAACGGGGACGACGAAAACGCGCCCAGACTTCCTGTCTCTATGTGAACATGGAGCTACAGTACACTCATGTATACACACACACGGACGCACACACACACACACACACACACACAATTACACACGCTGGAGATAACATGCTTTAAGGAAACTGCTTGTGTAAATGGCAGCAACATTTTTAAAATGTGCTTGAAGGCAATCCTGGAAACATAAGACACACACACACGCGCGCGCGCACACACGCACACACACGCACAGCGTGGCGTCTCCTGTGGGCTTTTATAGAGTCTGTGAGTCACAGCGGGCGTGTGGGGGCGATAGCAACACGGGGTCAGTCGTGCCCTGCGGTCTTCTCCACGGTTACCCATCCGTCATCACCCCCCCCTCCCCCCCCCAGAAATGACAGGAGAGGAGAGGGGGGGTGCTGGAGGGCCCCAGCGGGACGGGCGAGGCCCAGAACCGAGGTGTGACAGGAGCACCTCGCTTTCCGTTTCTGCGTTTTTTGTGACCGATTGTATTTTGGGAAGGAGACCGAGGATTACCCCCCACTCGCCGACTTCACCCCTCACCACCACGGGCCATGTGGGGCTATTTTGGCGGTGGAGAATTGGGGGGGGGGGTTTTCTTGACAGCTCAGCCACATTAGGAGGGGGGGGAGAAACAGCCGGAAGGGACTGACTGTCTCAGACACAGCCGAACCACCACACGTGTTCCGGAGAATCATCCAGAGTTTCAGACAATGAGTGTCGTGGGGGTGGGGGGGGGGGGCGGTGGGGGGACAATGAGACTGTAAAACAGGTACCCCCCACCCCACCCCCCCCCCACCCCCAAGGACTGGACAGATCCTGCTCACTGTTGTCCGGATAGCAGCAGCATCGATAACAGCAGCAACAGCAACGCTCTCTAAACAGCCAACTGAAAAAAAATTTGAAAAAAAGTGACTGTACTCTTTTTGTTTGTTTTACTTGCGTGTCAGTTATACTATTTCAGCGTTTCATAATTTTCACGATTCAAAAAAAACAATTTGGTTTTATTCTTTTTTAAAATATTTTATTTCGTGTTGTACTGTGACCCCCTCGCGGGTCATGTGACGCTGCTCAGTTCAGGGGTCGATCGGGAGGGGGGAAAAAGGGGCGTGGCGGTGTTTGCCCTCTGCTGATTGGACGAGCGACGGCCAATGCTCGTGTGATTTATGGCCCTCCCGCTCTGGTGTCACTGACCGGTGTGAGTGGTGTGTGTGTGTATGTGTGAGAAAGTGTCTGCTCTTTTCTAACCCCGCCCCCCCCCCCCCCCCTCGTGAGACCGCGCGGAGCGGGCCGGTCGAGAGGTCGCGAGCCGTGCCCTGAGCGAGCCCAGGCGGGACAGGACAGAGCGGGACCTCGCTGAAGGGCGCCCTGTTTTTGGCCCCGCAGTCGGAGAACCCAGGGGTCCCCCCCCGCCAGGCACGCAGCACAGCTGCCCAAATACGCCGGGCTGAAATCGGGCTCGGGTTCGGACGGGGGTGGGGGGGGTCCCGCAGCACGCGGTGCTGGCCTGTGGGGGAATGTTCCTGGCGGGACGGGGGGGGGGGAGCGGAGCTCTAACTGAGGAGGGGGGCGGACAGGCGGGAGTTTTGTTTGTCTTAATGTTGAAGGGCCAAACCCAGTGAGCAGAACGGCAGGAGAGATTAATGAAGCTCAAGCAGAGAGTCTACAGGAACTACACGCTATAGCCTGGCTGAACTGTGTGTGTGTGTGTGTGTGTGTGTGAGTGTGTGTGTGTGTGTGTGTGCGTGTGAGTGTGCGTGTGCGTGTGTGTGGTTACAGTATGTCTTTGTGTGCACGTATGTGTATGTGCCCAGTACATACATGTATGCATATGCATGTGCCCTTATGTATGTGTTTGTGTGTCAGCTTGTGTGTGCGTGTGTGTGTGTGTGTGTGTGAGTTAGTTTTGGAGATAAGAGACTATCAGGGGGGTTATGTATGGTCCAGTGACAATGTTCAGCACCTGACTGTCCCACCCCGTACTACAGCCTGAGCTGTTTTACTCCCCACCACCATGCCCCCCCCCCCTCCATTGTGAGAAATCCCAGAGTTAGACCCAGCGCCCCCCCCCCCCCCCCACCCTACATGGTCTCCATTAGTGACCCTTAAAGTGCTGCTGCAAATTAGTGTGGTCCTGCCAGCCCACCCAGGCACGATCTCTCTCTCTCTCTCTCTCTCTCTCTCTTTCTCTTTCTCTCTCTCTCTCTCTCTCTCTTTCTCTCTCTCTCTCACCGCCCCTCTCTCTTTCTCTCTCCCCCTCTCTTACACTGTTTCACACGCTTGATTAGGCAAAGTACATCCCAGTTTCCTAATGTCATGATGAGCCCTGGAGAAAATTGCAAGAGACAAAGAGGGTGGGGGGGTGGGGGGGCGCTGCATTCACATTCACAGCTCCAGAGCACCAGAGATGCGGCCCCTTCCAGGATGCAATTGCATTACCACCCCCCCCCCCCCTCCATGAATTAAACTGCAGGGCTGGGAGGGGGAGCGGTCTGACCTGTGGCTGGGGTCTGCTGTGATTTACCCATGATGGCCTGTGGCGAGCGAGCGGGCGGGCGGGCGGGCGAGCGAGCGAGCGAGCGAGCGAGGGGGCGAGCGCCACTCAAAATGAAAAGTGGGGGAAAAAAACAACGTAATGGAGGTAGCGGGGGGTGCGTTTGTTTACGCTTCCCGCGTTACGCGGAGTTGGTTCGACGGAGTATCTGCGAAATCAGAGAGAAATACCCGCCCGCCCCCCCCGCTCGAGCCGAAAACGCGATCGCGCCTCACCAGCCGCGTGCGGGTGCCGGACGTCTGAAATCCGCTGCGTTCGCGTGATGAGGCTTGAAAGCGTCGAGCACCCCGGCAGTCTGACATCAGAGGGGGAGCAGCAGTGGGGGGGGGGGGGGGGGGAGGAGGATGGGGGGAGGAAAGAAACTCCACTAATTTGCTGTGAAGTGCTGCAAAAAGAAAAAAAAAATCTGTAATCTTTTAATGAGATTGGAAATGTTTTATTGGCTGTCACGTGTTGTAACCTTCATGCAGTAAATTATTTTATAGCCTTTAATCTCAGCAGGACTATTTCATTTTGATTTAAGTGCCCCCAACCATGCACACACACACACACACACACTTGCACACATAGACAAACACATGCATAAGCACACATACACATGCTTGCACGCACTCACACACATATATGCTCACTTACACGCACACAGACACAAACACACACAAACTCACACATGTATGTACACACACATACACACACACACATAGATGCTCACTCACATGCACACGCACACGCACACACACACACACACATCTTGCAGCATACTCTGACACACGGTCCTCTGCCTGGTCTGTCGGTCAGTCAGTGTGGAGCCTTGGGTCTCTGTCCCCCTTTCTCCTTCTAATAAACCACCCAAAAATGGACCTGGTCATGTCTTCCCGTTTCATTTCTTGCTGTCAAGACGTCGCCTTTCTCTCTCAAGCTGGAATCACCACCCAAACACGGCCATGAACATTCGCTTGACAGTTTTGTTCTGAAGATTCCTCAAATGGCACGTTTGTTTCAGGTAAAGAAAACCCTCTCTGACAGGTATCCCAGCATGCACCACGCGCCCCACAGTGCGGACTCCTCCGGCTCGTTTGCACCAGAGCAGAAAAGTGTCACAGTCTGACCAACAGGTGGTGCTGTAGCCACCGATTAGAAAAACTGCCTTTTTTTTTTTTCCAACTTTTGTTTTTAGCCCAAGGATTATGCTCAGGCACTTCCTGAGGCCCAGCGTTTTTTGAGTCCTCGGATTTCTTTCTTTTTTTCTTCTTCTTTTTTTTTCGCTGTACACAGGCGGATACTACACCCAGAGTCGCACAGCAAAGGAGTTTCGATGCAAGTCTTCGAGAGGAAAAGAAAAATCGGGGACTTTTTTTCTTTTTTGACTTGGCTTGTGAGGCTGTAAGTTAAAACTGTGCTTCCCAAACCTCTAGATCCCACACGACAGTTACCCAGGCCCTCACCGAAACCTAGCCTGGAATATGAATATGGAATTTAACGCTTTTTTTTTTTCGTTCGTTTGTTTCACGTTTCATCTGATTATCGGACTCGACCCCGGCCCGCGAGCCACCAGTGCGTCCTTCGGCACAGTTGGGGACCCACTGAGTTAGGAGATATGAACACGTCCCCTCCAGGCAGGAAATGAGCTGCGTGAGGGGCGAGGGCTCGATGGGAAAGTGATTAAACGGATGCCGATGTGTCACATCCCATTATCGTCCATCCAGGCGCTGGTCCCAGAAGAGTGACATTTCCCCCCCGACGCAATATCAGCCAATCCGGTTACACGCCCCAAGGGCTGCGGGACTCGCTTGCAAAACAGATGTCAATCTCAATATGACTACGCTACGCTAAAAAAAAAATTAATAAGGGGATTTAAATTAAATTGGAGAAATAAAAACAAGACAGATGGAAAATTTAACTTGGGCTTCCTGAATTTCGAAATGCAATGTTTGAAAGAAACCTTTATTGACTAAACCCTTTGAGGTGTGAGATGAGATTGCAAATATGCGAGTTATAGTGTTCTTAACTGAACATTCTGATGCTGATGTCACAATCACTGACGGTGATTGGAAGCAACACTGACTTGGAATTTTAAAGAAGAAAAAAAAAAAAACATTCCAAAATACCTACTCTTCAAAGGGCTCTTGCTGAGCTGATGTCGGGGGTGATTTTGTTTATAACGCAGTTTCTTCTGCATCTCATGCTCTGAAAGCATTTCGAAGCTTTGCTTCCTTGTTTGTTGCGAGCAGACTTGCATACGGCATTAGATCCTTCATTTGATTTGAAGTATCAGTAAAAATGCATTCATCCTGCATGACAGGTGCCTTGAAATGTCATCCAGTTTAATCCTTTATCTGTATATTTTGTGACTAAGAGGTGTTGAGGTCGTGCGGTTTGAAAATGCACACACACATAAAGACACAAGCACACACACGCATACACACACACACACATGCATACGTACTGTACACACACACACATGAACTAACTGGAGCACAAATAGCGCCCAAAGTGGTGCGGACATGCTAACAAGCTTGCAGCCTGCACACAGGCATACAGATTAACTGATTAACACATGCAAACATGTGGAAAATATAGCTTTATTATTTTGCATATTGATCATCTATATTTTTGCAATCAGGCTGCTTAATTGATTATTCATGACTCTTAATTATTGAATGACTTTATTACTGAAGCATTACATCACCTCATTAGCGACAGAGGTGATTACGCATGCAAAACATCAGGCCTGGCAAAAACCAATATAAAAACATATAGCCAATACACCACTAGTAACTGCATAATCAGCTCCACTAATGGTACTGTCCCTGTGATTGAGAGAACACCAAGACTCAGGGCTGTTGACACTGTCTAAAATAATCACACGTAAAAATGTTCAACCTGGCCTAGATGGCACAGCCAGCCAGTTATCGAGTTAGGCACTCTGAGAGATCGCAAGTACCCACATCCAGTTGCGATGAAAAATCACGAACCTACTATATGCATCTTCTCCTACTTCTTTAAATTTGACACTAAATGTGTCAACTAACAATAATGCTTACCCTCAGCTATGTAATGGCACTTAAAGAGCAGAATACACAGAGTTAAAATCCCAGTAAATAATATTCCAGTCCTGCGACAAAACAAATCTACAACTCAAATAATTGCCACAAGAGGGCGACATTACCCAATAAAATTGTATGCCCCCTTTCGCACAATGGTGGTAATACTTTGAATTATGTAATAGAAGTCATTCTTCTCCAGTTAAAATTAATTCTGAATGCTGGTACCGATAATTATTATTGACCAATAAAAATGTGCTTATTTCAAAAGCTTATGCTCTAGTTTTCTACCTAAAACTGAAACCACGAATGATGTATACATATTCAATACATACATTAAAGTATTATTGAATGACTATGCAGTGTGAATCTTGATAAACATATGATATAACAATAACCAAACCGGAACAAAGGGTTTTGATGTTTACTCTCTTCGCAGATCTTTGGATTCCGCTTTGAGTTCCTGGATTTATTATTTATATTTGGATCTTCCCCAGACCCAGATAAATTCTCGAAAAGCACTGGACGATGGCCACGGGCGAGGCTATCCTAACCCTCGCATGTATTTACACGGTAGATTGGAGTCATAATTACGCGGTCGTTCGGTTAATTACATATTAACACGTCGCCTGCCCTCGGTGGTAGGAAGACCAGTTTCAGCACTAGATGGCGATGTTGAGCAGCAGACGAGCCGCAAACACATGGAAGAACCGGAACCTCAGGCGAGCACTCAAATCAACTCCGCCATCCTCCAGTACGGCCTGCGGGTCCACGAAGAGGCAAACTGCTGAAAGAAATTAATCATAGCTTAGAAAAAAGTCTGGTTTCGTGGTGTCATGATACATTTTAATTTAGATGAAACTATGGCAGCTGCATTATTCATTTGTCTGTAATACCGTATTATTTGATGGTAGATTTGGAGACTGGGTATGATGGTGTCTATATTCATCAGACTAGGATCTGAAACGGATATTAATATAAATTAATACTCTTCAGATGCTGATAAATTTTGAAGACACTTTCACGAATTCCGGTCAACGTTTACCCATGAAGAAGCAACTCCTCTTAAATGAGTTTCTTGAAGGACAACATTGAAATGCTTTCGAATCACCTAATCAAACACTATTATTTATCAATAAAGTAGGCTACCAAATAATGTTTATGACGTAATCCAGATCAGATCAGGGATATAACTGACTGCACATAATAAGGTGAAATATCAACTAATATTATCAGAATGAAGTAACATTATTCTCTGTGAAGGTGATGTGTCTTCTTTTGGTTTCAAAGTCAATTTTCTGCACATAGGTTTGTTAGTCTTCTAACAATATGCTTAGAAATAATCCATTTTTTAAAATAAAGTCGGAAATTGAAATTCAGTTAAAGTTTCTGTGTCTTTTGGCTTTAGTGGGAATATCAGAACCTAGTGGTCTGCCCTTCAGTTTTGTGTTCATTTATTTCATTGAACAGTCACCTGATTTAATTATTATACGGACATGGTGCTCATATTCCGATTAGTCAGTACTTCAAATAAAAAATAACATGTTCTAATTCAAATTCAAATTCTTGTTCAACTTTACTGTTCATTATGTATTATTACTCTGTTCTTTTCGTTCTTTATGTCCGAGGTTGAATCAAACCAGATACGAGTCTCATCCGTCAGCTTGAGGATGTGGCGTTGCTATAACAACAGGGGTACGTCATACTCAAATGGCACCCTTTCGCTTGTTTATGTGCGCATATCAATGCCACGGACTGCGCCTAAAAGCTTGCCTCCCGCCAGGCCTCCTTCTCAATGATTGTCATAAGCTCGAGATTTTATTTCAGATCGCGTCTCCGGATACGTGTCTAATTGTACGGGTAAACGTGAATAATATAAGTTTCCGGTTTACAGTCAGGCTAAGGAACACGACTCGCAACCAAACAGTGACAGTAGGTTCAAATCTCAGAGAAGGCGTCATTGTTTTATCTGTGAGAAAAGTAGACGCACATTTAGTTAGTTCCCTTCAAAGATTAATACATTCGTTTACATATAAACAACAGTGCCCTCTTGAAGCAACACACCTGAAAAGGGTAAGCTTGTTTCCTCAATCAATCAGGCTATTCTTTTGGTGGCCCGTACAAAAACCTGTTGGTATGGAGGAGGCGTCTGATGGTAGATTTAGGGACTTTTTGTCCTCAGTATGCAACCAAATCAACTTTGGCCCTTGGATTAGCGTTGCCTCCATCTTGTGTTGCCTCCATCTCCATCTAAGTCACTGTATATCAGAGCAAGAGGCACTAGACTCCTCTTTCAGACAGATATACCACTGTTCCAGTGGTTTTTATACATCTTAATGATTAGCCTTATTGAGGAAAGTGGCATCTTTAGTTGTCTATTAATTTTTTGTAACCATCATAACTTGTGAAGATCAACAACCCTTTGTCTTGTTTCTACTGAGAGTTGTTTGCCCTCCCCCATGGTGATGGACGACACGTGGACTTTACATTGGTGGCACCTCATTTTTATTCCCTAGTGAAACAGGGGCGGACTTTAAAAAAAAGTAACATGTTCATGTAGATTTCTTTTTTGTTGAGTTTTATTTCAAATAGTCATTAGGGACGTGAGAAATAGTGACACATATCTTTTTTTCAGAAAGAAAGAAATGTTATTTTTATTTTTTTATATACAAACCATGATTGCATTTGTAGTAGTTTTAAATAATATAATCTCCTTGTTTTGAGCGTAAAATGTAGCTCATTACATGTACTGTTTATTTTTAAAAGCTGTTTTTTTTGCTCATCTTTATCGAGAATGTGAACCAATTTGTACTATGTACTGTATATATAAGTGTGAGTACAGAACAACAGGGGAACTGTGCATTGGACCAGAGAAGCACTGAATTAATGAATATTTTCATTTTATATATATATTCCTTTTCAAGATATGTGTTGAAGGGTATAAGAAGAGTACTAGTCACATTTTTCCATTACTTGTTATAATTTATTGTTATAACATCAAATTACGCAATACGCATACACACACACACATGCACATGTAGACACACATGCGCGCGCACACACACGCACATGTTCACACACGCGCACGCACTCACACAGAGTTGTTACTGGCTAAGGCTGTGTCCTGGTTGTGAGGAAGGGATGATGGGGGGGGGGGGAGGAGGAGGGGGTTATATGAGGAATTATTTCTCTTTTCTTGTCTTTTATCAGTTTGATAGAAAAACCACCCATTCTTCCTCAGACACAAAAACATGTTTTTTTTTTTCTTTTTTCTTTCTGTTACGTGACAGTTGATGATCGCCAGCTCTGTCTTCTCTTTGTTCAGCTGGGCGGGTTGGTGTGGAAACCAGTAGTCACCATGGAGATGGAGGTGGTGGCGGGTGGGGGGGGGGGGGGGCGGGTGATTGTGACAGAGCATTGGCGAAATTGGAAAATAAATTGTCCCTCTCAAAAAATGAGGTGAGGGAAAAGTGGCCAGAAAGTGACAATCTTTCCGCGTGAAGAATAATCGTTTGTTTGACGCGACTGTAACCTCCTCGCAGAGGCCCTGCATCATCAGCCGCACCTGCCCGTCATCCCTCGCAAACAACGCCCGAATAAGACCCCTCTCGGCAAAGCTCCTCCACCCAGGTTCTGCTCACGGGCTTCGCGCTGTCCCGTCCGAAAATCTGTTTTGCTCTTCCTTATCCAGATGATTTAACCCTACATTTCCCTCCATCTGTTTAAAATTATTACACAACAAAGTCAGATTTATTACTAGTAAAAGCCATTATCCAAAGCTATTAATGCATATATATCATCTTTGTAAAGCACTCTGAGCGTAATAATATATATATATATATATATATATATATATATATATATATATATATATATATACGCTCAAAGTGCTTTACAGCGATGAGGGGGAAACTCACCTCAACCACCACCAATGTGTAGCACCCACCTGGGTGATGCACGGCAGCCATTTTGCGCCAGAACGCTCACCACACATTAGCTGAGGTGGAGAGGGAGAGAACAATTTTTTTTTGTTGGCCAGTTAAATCAGGGGATGATTAGGTGGCAGGTTGAGAGAGCCAGGCTGGAAATTTAGCCAGGACATCGGAGAACCCCCTAGTGTTTGTGATCAGTGTCATGGGGTTTTTAATGACCGAATCAGGAAGTTCAACTCATCCGAAAGACAACATTGCCTACAGCACCGTGTCCCCATCACTGCATCGGGGCATTGGGGTTTATTTGACCTTAGGGAAGATCGCCCCCTACTGGTCCACCAACACACTTCCAGTAGCAATTTAGTTTTCTCACTAATATATCCTTCAATCACCCTGTTTTTTTCTGTATTTTTATGTACAGCACATTGAGTTGCACCCGCTGTCAGAAATGTGCTTTATAAATAAAGTTTGATTGATTGATTGATTGATTTAAATACATGGCCGGCAAATCAAAATCTGTTTAAATATATATTGTAATATATATTTATGAAATACATAAATTGCCAACATTTATATATTTATCCATTTATATAATTATATATGTATTTGTATATTTTTAAAAATATGCTTGAAATCATTATACCCCAACACAGCGTTAGCCCTAGCGTTTTAGTGGCCTCCAAACAAAGATGCTGTTGTGGCCCCACAGTTGAATTGTGTGGCCCCCGGACGGGCTGTGGCCCCAAGGGACTGCACGGGGTGTTCATGCTGTTCATGCCAGCAGCCGCCTGTGTGTGTGTGTGTGTGTGTACCACAGAACATTCCCGCCACGCCTCTTAGAATCAATCAAAGAAGGATCCTCTGACTGTCAGGCTCTGCGTGACTTTGTCACAACAGATATATGTCACCACCGTGTCAGGGGCAAGGTCCTCTGATTAGAAGCGAGCGCCTGGGTGTAATCTAAGGAGGGTCTGGAGTAATTGGAAGGACAATCCTTCTCGTTCACTGGGGGGGTTTCTCATGCACACAAGGCTCGCCTTATCTGACGGTAGCCCGTGGCAACACCAGACCCTGCTTCAGCTGGAAAAAAAAGAGTCCATGTTCTGGACAGGAGAAAAAGGAGAGCTCAGCTTTTTTCATTGCTTCAAAATCCCCCCCCCCCCCCCCCCCCCCCCCCCCCCCCCCCCCCCCCCCCCCCCCCAAAAAAAAAAAAAACATATCCCAGCTGACACAAAACATTCCCGGAACACTGGGGAAGATTCCAGGTAGATTCCCATTTGGATCTGAGATTTAGGGAGTTACGAAGGGAACGTTCCCCGGTCTCGGAACGTTTTATGATTCCTGACACTGTTCTGTCACAGAATGACGACAGTCGCAGAAGAAAAAAAACGTTCTGGGCACGCGGTATCCGAACAACTTAAATCTCAACCTGATATCATAAATCATAATTTACTCATGGAAAAACAATAACAAGGGGATAGGCACAAAGTACCTTTTAAAAATGTTTTCTGGATGGTTTAGCGCTGCTTACATTCTCGAGGAAATTAATATGACCACAGATCTAAGAAAGACAGGAACTGTTAGGAAAAAATGCGTGGAACTCCCTGGGTCAGCTTTTCTCATCGCACATGTCCATTTCCAATAGTTCATTCAAAACAGACGTGTTAAAAACAACACGCAACGTGTCATTTTTTTAACACGCCTCTATGTCCAGTTAAGGACATGTACATTTTATGTTACTTTCCACACAGTCTGTATTAAAAAGTCTCCCTTTGTAACAAAAAATGTTTATTTGTAACGCAAAAGTATTAACTTTAATGCAAACGCAACGCTAAAATTTCATTGGATATTAGCACCTCTTTTTTTGAGAGTGTTCATTTTGCCTCCACAAGGAAGTGACATGACTTTATCCTGTCCTCAGTTTTATAATTGCTGCCATTGTGCATTTATATTTGGGGATTTGGGCATTATATCTTTGGGGATGTTCGCGGATTCCGTTGTATTTCAACCCTTGAATAAAAGTAAAATTCGAAATCAGTCTGTCAACAAACAGACAGTATTAGAGAAGGACCACCTGACCGTCTTAGGAACAATGCAATCAGCGGGGGCTTTAGCAAGCGCTGCACTCTTAAGCACATTAACACAGGTGATATATTTAGGTTGGAGGGAGAGGAGTTCCTGGCGCCCTCCCCTCCCATCCCCCTCCCCGTCCCCGTCCCATCCTGAACCGCATGCTGTGTTGGAGGCTCTTACAGAGCTCGGTGTGAGCTCCCGGTGGTATGTCCTCTAAAAGGTGTGGATACTAGGTCATTCTGTCCCCCTGGCTATCCCGAATAATTTGGGCAGAGAAAGAGACAGAAACAGAGACATACATACAGACAGACAGACAGAGAGAGAGAGAGAGAGAGAGAGAGAGAGAGCGCCTCTCTGTAAAAACCCTTTATTTAACATAACTTTAAGCAAAGGGCATTAGAAATAAAAATAAATAAAGGAACAAACCATACTGATCACCTTATATCCCACCCAATTGAGCTACCCCCAAACAACACCAACCCCCATACCACCTACAACATAACCAGAACATTAAAAAGCAAAATAAATAAATAAATAAATAAATAAATAACTAAATAAATAAACCAAAGAATACAGAAAAAGTATCAATCCTTGCTTAACACATAGTTGGCTTGAATCCAGCAGTGGGTTTCAGAAGCCAAGCCTGCACTGATAACATGTCAGATAGTTAGTTTAAAAGCTTACGCCAAGAGTCGGATTACTGCCAATTTGTGAATACCTGACCTAGGTGTGTTGTGTTTACAGCGGGTAATTGATGTGTCTTTTTACTCATATTAGAAGGGATACTGTTGACTGTAACATCATCGCGTTCTGAAATAATATGAGGAGGGAAACCTTAGGAAATGTGAACCGAACACAGAGAACCTGAGTACCACAGCTCCACGGCGGCGATGCTTTTGAAATGAATACAATGTATAGATAAAGCTGTGCATTTTAGCTGTGTGGGGACAAATATCTTAAGCTTTGTAGAAATATAAAACCCCCTTGATGAGAAACAGATTCTCTTCGCTGCAGGAAAAAACATTCAGATTAAATTTAATTGATAAGGGCCCTGACTGGTAGGTTTGACTGAATATTTAACGTGTTGTATCAGCGTAACCTTGCTGAACACTTTCACCAGAACAACACGAGGGTTTTTTTTAAATCTGTGTTGGTGAAAAGCACAGCCTCGTTTGAAGGATCCACCCTTGGCATGCTTCAGCGCTCGTGTCTTAACTGGCCTCACCTGTAGCCTGGAAACGAGACCGCATCGCGCTCCCGGGTCACGTGACTTCAGGAGAGTCAGGAGAGGAAAACCACCGGGCAGATTCAAAAATTGAAAGTATGTTCGATGAAGCGCTTTTTTGTGAGTTTTGCGTGTGCTTCAGATCTGAGCTGCGTGCGCCCACACACACACACACATGCTCACATGCACACACACTCACAAACACACACACACACTCTCTCTCTCTCATGTTATTTCTCTGATTTGGAGGCTGGGTCTTTTCACGGCTGTCTTCGCTTCTTGGTCTGACTCATGCGCAGTGAACCCAGCAGACAGTCATTATGTGTTAAGGTCCAGTTATGCAATATCCCGCCACGCTAAATAAATACCAGCTCATGCTATAGTCATTGTTGCCCACTCAGGCGATAGTCTTTGTTGTTTTGTTTGTTTGTCTATCACATTTTGTCAGTCTTCTTTCCATGTGAAGATCTAAGCCTCTCCCGAATTTAGGACGGCAGAAAATCGCAACTAAAGATAAAACGTGAATTTGTAACTGTCACGCAGCAAAGATAGTGCGCCAACATGGCAGACATAAAGACTGAACATGCAATCAAGACACCAAAAAAATCTTTAAATCTGGGTTCTTGTGGAGTGTTTTCCAAACACTAGTTTAGTTTTGCAACGTGTGTGGAAAGCGGGAAGAGAATTTGGCCGCAGAGGAGATTACGTCGTTGGCCGACTGCCAGGGCGGGTTTTTATTTCTCTGACGGCTGCCTCGCACACGCTGTTGGAGCAGTAGAAAAAAAGAAAAAGACTCCTTGTGCAATCATCGGATTCGGCTTGATATGCCAAAGTTATGTAATGCTTCTATAAACATGATATTCACGCGCTTTCGAAACGCATGCGCAAATCATCTTTGGACGCATGTGAAATGGAAGCTTCCCTCATAATTTCCAACCTGACATTAAACGCCGGGACGAGCCTCTTGCTGACAGGCCCGTGCGATGACGCATAACTGGGTGTGGGTATTGCCCGGGAACTGGTTGTTTCAGTTACCGTGGTAACTTGTCGCTCACTAGTGACTCCTGCTGGTCAGTCAGGCGCCAGCAGTCTCTGTGTCGCCTGCGTTATTTCTGAGTGCAGTAACTCAGCCGCCAGATCCCAATATGGAAAATAAGCGGGCAGCAGCTCGGCTGTGTTTTCCGTGTCAGGGTAAGAGGATATTTCTGAGTAAACATGCAAAGATCAGTTCACCTCTACTTATATGGCAGTGTACTTGTGAGAACAGGGGAAAGACGGGCGTTGGCCACCGCTATATCGCCACTGTAAGTTAATGCTGTCACAGATGTTAGGGTATTGCGCTCAGTTTTATTTTATTGTTATTATTGTGTTGGAAAAGTATATTGCTGTTCGCATTTAAATTTATGCAGGTTTTTTGCCTACTGCATAAGTGAAAAAATATACTTGTAATGAAATAGGTCCTGGGGTACGAGTATTTCATAAAATATTCAAAAACAATATTTGTGGTTGCGGCATAATAGTCAAAAATGTCAACCAGGGCCACAGCCTCCAGAAGTCCTGACTCAAAAACAACCTTATGATTAAATTAATTTACTAATGTCAGTGGAAATTGCAGTTTATTTCAGATAACATAACATTTAAAAAACATGAATTGAATTACAAACGCGGCAGTTCAAAGACAAACTACCGGTTTCATCAGCCAAAGTCACAGGCTGCAAACTGCTGTTGGAATTTATTTATTGGATTAAATTATTTATATGCTCAACAGATGATACCCACGGGAGACATGGGGAGCGAGAGACAGGTGGGGAGGGGTAGGGGGGGTTCTGGGGTCCCTGAAAATTTTTAAATATATTTTTACTGTAACTCAGGTCAGGTCAGTTGTGTGACACCAAACAATCAAAGATACATCTGAGCGGACGCACTGTGAGATCAATCCCATTTACGACTGGAATGGGGTGTGTCTCGATACCCAAAAAAATGTATCCTCCTTTCCTCCGCTGCTCCCTCATCTCCTCCATGTCCCAGAAACCGATCTGTGTTTCCTCCCTCCCTCCAGCGTCCCAGTATTTGAAGGGGACGAGCAAAGGGCACAGAATTGTTTTGGCGAAGCGACTGCAAACTCGTCTCCTCCCCTCCTTTTCTCCCCATACTTCCTGGTTGGAGACCGGTGGGGGGCGGGGAAGGGGGGGAGTGGAGGAAAGGAGGTGAGGAGTGAAAAGTAACAGGACTCCCCCACCGGTGTGCCAAATCCCTTCGGTTTTCCCATGAGCCTCCTTGCTGCAGTCCCTGATGAACCCAACAACCCCGCCACTGCCCTCCCCCCCCCCCACCCCCCGTTTGGCCATCCCTGCCAATCCCCCGCACTTTGCCCGTAATTCTGGCAACCACTTCCCCGCCAGAACACTTATCAGGTTTGGTTACAGTCCTGCAGCCTGTTCATTGGGTTTCATGTTACTGTGTCATAGTGTTTCCTCTTTTCCTCCGAGCAAACCTCTACCCAGAATACACTAAGCCCTCCGCCAGAGCGATGGTCTTTATTCCTGGGCTGTGTCCAAAACGGCTTCCTAACTACTTTGTTGTGCTCAAAGTGTGTACTGTCTACTAAACGTGCTGTTTGGTGTTTATTTTTTAGTGTGTGAGTCTCAAGTCCCATCATCGGAGCTGATTTTCAGCACTCTGAGAGCGGGAGCAACCTTCTCAGAATATCTAACCGCCTCTTTAAATTGCACCCTGAGCAGCAAAAAAAGCATGTGAGTTGAGTTGCACATCTCCAGAATTTTTATTTGAAAATGTCCTGTATATGAAGCTGGAGCACACAAAAAAAAAAAGAATGTCTCTTCTTCAGTTGTGGTATACAGAGAACTTGGAAGAGTACGCCGTACACCTTCTCTGCTGAAGCTCACCCATTCATCAGTCTTTAGTGCTGGTTACACTGTTTATGGGAAAGCTTCATTATGTATTGATTAGGGAGAAGACTATTATATTATATTTGCATTAACGGGTTCAAACAAAGTGCAGGATTACAGCCGAGGGAGAAACAGGGGATGCACGCTTCACAGGTGCGTGCCTGCGTGCGTGCGAGCGAGCGAGCGTGCGTGCGTGCGTGCAGCTTAAGGTTTCATAACATGGGCCTGATCACTGCACAGTACACAGGTGCGTGCGTGCGTGCGAGCGTGCGTGCGTGCGAGCGTGCGTGCGTGCTTGCGAGCGTGCGTGCAGCTTAAAGGTTTCGTAACACAAGCCTGATCGCTCTTAGTGATGTAAGCGCCCGGCTGTGAGACTGATTGACAGGAGGATTACCAATCCCATGCTCCTCTGGGCTGTGGATAATCCCCCGCGGGTCAGAGGGTTTGGGGGGGGGGGGGGGGCTGCTGTTGTCCCAGGCGCAGCAGCCCTTGTTAGTGGGGGAAGCTCAAGCAGGACATCGTCTTCCGCATAGGTCCCCCCCACTCTCATACGTGAATAGCTTTTTTGAATAGACCTATGCAGCGTGCCCCTGTCCGAAACAGAACTCATAAATCCGTACATATAGGTGCAGAAAGGCTATTCGCTGAGAAAATTCATTCAGTTTGTGAGAAAACAACATCATTACATACAAGCCCAGCAAACGCATATTCAGCATCTCAGTGCTGATTTAGGATCAGCTTTTTCCCCGTCCATGTCCAGCGCCACTCTCGGGTGCTGGAATATGGCCCCGGTCTGGGTCAGGTACAGAGATGTGGTTTAACCCTTCAAAGTTTAAAATTATAATATGTGATTAGAATATGAGAGATTTTTTGGAAGAGTTCCTCTACTTGCACAGCCTTGGGACAGGTTACAATTTCCAAAAAAAGGGGTATGAGACGCTATGTTGTATTTGCTCATTAAAAACCTTCATTCCATTATGGCAAAAAAAAGTTTTAAAACACCTACTTGTTTCAGCTCACCTGAGCCTTCACCAGGGTGTGATTAGAAACAGGAAGCAGAACATCCTTATGAGGATGACGCATCGGTGTTTTAAACTTTTCTTTCATAATGTAATAACGGTTTTTAACGTACAACTAAAACGGAGTACTAAACTTTGCCCCTGCCTTCAGGGTTTGGCCACGATGAAGTCTTTTCTTCGGATGGTTTTAAATTCAACACTTCAGTTGGAAGCTGTATGTACAGTGACCATTGTTTTGTGTTTGTACATTGCACAGAGATACCACGACATCGTAAAACACCGTTTTTTTATCTGCTAAGGCGAAGGCTGACAAATGAGTCTTAGATAAGTCGCCCTTCTCCGTCCTTTCCTCTTCCTTTGTGTGCCTGACCCAGTTAACAAAATGGAGTCCGGTCGCCGGCGTCGGAGACTCACCGCACACCCCCCGGGCCGAGTTTCGGCACCTCCGTGCCATTTGTACTGAGCGCCCGGTGCGGTAGATAAAAAAAAAAGATTAGCACGAACCCTTCCGTGCAATTTGAGAATGTGAATGCGGTTACCCATGATCCTCTTGGGCCCGTTTGTTGGCCCTGTTGAGTGTCAGTGCCTCACCCGGTCGGTCACCTGGCTCAGGCTTCTGGAGGTACACAGGACGTCGTTCGGCACACGGCAATAAGGATTCCACTTTCGACGTGTCCTTCCCCCTAGCATAAATCAAATCGAAATCAAATCGAAATCAATTTTATTTGTATAGCGCTTTTTTATAGAAAACTGTCACTAAGACGCTTTGCGGAGTAGCAGAAAAGTGGCAAGAAACAGAACAAAAACAGAGCAAAAACAGAGCCGAAAGAGCACAAAAAGAACAGGCCTCAAACCTCAAATCGTAAGCACAGGAGGTAAAAAAAAAAAAAAAACTTCCAGTGAGGGACGAAGCAGGAAAGATGAAGCATTAACTGGGAGGTGGGGGGGGGGGGGGGGGGGGGGGAAGGGGGGTTTGGGGGGGTGGTCATAGCATTTGGAGAGGTAGATTCAGCCACACAAGTACACTAGCCAGTATTAATGCTGTCCATGGTCACTGTGTTCATTTGAGAGGAAGATTCAGCCACACAAGTACACTAGCCAGTATTAATGCTGCCCATGGTCACTGTGTTTATCTGAGAGGTAGGCCTGAGAGAGGGAGTAAGTGAGGGGAAAGGGAAAGACAGAGCCACAGGTGGTGTGAGGGAGAAGTGGAGAGGGGGATTTGGATTAGTCGTTGAGTATCCTCGGTAAATCCTTTATCTCGGGGAGATTTTATAGCATAGGGGGATGAGGAGTTTCCTTTTATAGAACCCCCACCCCCGCTTCACTTCCCTTCGTGGACTTCAACGACCTCACAATAAAGAGGTCAAAAATCATTGGAAAGAAAGACAGCAGCCATAATCTCTTAATTTATTAAAAGACCGGTGTTTTTGCATTGGTCAGATTTGGGGTATTAAGACTGCGCCGTTATCAAAAATGTGCTGCAGGCATCTTCACGGAAGTTTTTCAACATCCCTGAAATCTGAAACTTATTATTATTGGAAAATATCATTATTATTTCTGTTTTATCGATTATTCCTCGCAATGATTTAAAAATATTTCCTTTGAAAAACAGTATTTATTGAAACATTTATTTTTTTCTGTCGTTATTTTTCTAATCAATTTGTGGAAATGCTTTGGATCTTGGATCCCAGTGCAGTAGCCTATATGGACGGAAATAAGCACGTCCCGTCACTTGATCCGTGCTCTGACGAGGCTTGTGCATTATTTACGTGCCTGGGTAAGGTTTGCGCAAAAGGACACTGATTAATTACTGATTTGCGCATTGTTACATAATTCTGAAATGTCTGCGGCGCATCTTGTTTACGCTGTCATCGCGTCGTCCGTCAATGCTAACGCTCGCCTGGCAACCGAGAACAAATGCAAGTGCCATCTTCGGGAGCGAGCGTTATCTAAATCGAATCTCTTAACGTTCGCTTTCCGTTGTAATATAGGGAGAGTCGTCTGACCATTTTTATGGGACCGAAACGGTCGGTAGGCTGACGCCTTGGCCGTAATTTCTTTGCAATGGTGTTTGCAAAGGCTGCTTTGCAATCGTGCAACTAAATCCACCGACCGACCAAAGAGCAATGGTGTGCGTAACGTAAATGGTCACAAATTTTTAATGAAGGTGGAGACTGGGGAGTGATAAGAGCAGAGCCCTGATCAGGAAACTGAAAATGTAAATGTAATAATGAAAGTAGAAGTCAGAAAGTCAATGCACTTTCGTCTTTTGCGGAACACATAAAATACAGTTCTGGGTAGACTCTCGTAAGTTAATCATAAGTTTTCAACCTCAAGGTGGGCCTACGTACCGTCATGAAATGGCGTTCATATGTGCGTACATGCGTGCATGTGTTTGAGTGTGGCGAGCGTATGTGTGCTAGTTGTTTGCATATGTGTAATGTATGTGACTCTTTGCCCATGTGTGTTGCTCTTTGTGTGTGTGTGTGTGTGTACACACACAGCGCATGCCTTTTTGTCTTATGTTCTTCACAGTTCAGTGTGGCTAGTAACTAGGTCACCATAGACCACCCCCACCCCCCTGTGCTCCACCACACATCCACTCCGTTTCGCAGTTTTCCATTGTGACGCAGTGCAGGCAGTCTGTGTGCTGCCCGGGGTCTCCATGCTTCTCTCAACTTTACAAACTCCACTTTCTCCACATTTACAGCATCATTAACCCTCTCAAGAGTAGGTGTGTTTTTCAAAATTCAAAAACAGGGAATGCTTTTCAAAATTCTGTGTCAGTGTTGTAAAAACTACATTGTTTTCAGTTGCCAGTAGTGAGTGTTACGTCAGAATTAGAATGCTCAGTTAAGCACATTCTAATCACACATTTGTGACCTCACACCTTAAAGGGTTAAAGCAAATAAGGAAGCACCGTGTATATACGGTAAATTACAGTAACACTCACAGTTTTCTTTCCTTTTGTGTGCCACTGATTTCTTCCCCCCTCACAAATTCACAGGCAGCTACCATTAGTTTGCATGAAATTAATCAACCCATTTGAAAGACGTCCTTTGTCATAAAAAATGAAAAAATACCATTCAAAAAAAAAAAAAACTTGAATGCAGTGCTTTCAGTAGGCCTAATGCTCAACACAGAATAGCCTTCCAGGGTCTTTTTCTTTTCACATCATTAATTAATTTTCATTACATAACCTGAAAGGACTATTGTTCGTTCTGCCTCTACCTCAGCAGAAGTGAGAAGGCACACACAATGCAATGCTGTGAATTGCAATACAATGTTAGACTAGTGTTACACCTTTTAGACCCTGTTACACCTTCGGGCACTTTCCCATCGGGTCTGAACGGCCGGTCCAGATTAAGGTGGGTCTCCAGAGTAAGATTGAGAGTTGTCTTATATGGAAGCTCTGGGAGTGTCTATAGGGGGTTCCCGATGGACGACCGACAAAAGACTTCCACGGGAATAAAAAAAAAAAACCTGGGCGGATTGGGAATGTCGGGATGCCACGCACTCGTTTGAAACACAACGCGGCCCACTTCACGAGCCTGTCAGCAGATGCGTGTATGATGCATTGTTTCCCTGTTAAGGGAGTACAAAGGTGTTTTATTCACGGCCGTATAGATGTTAGACTCTGTGTGTGTTCCGGGAGGCACACCCGAGCTCATGTGTCCAACAGAACTCACAGCAAAAAGCAAAAGTAATGTAATGCATTTTTTTATTTTTTTAAAGTCTGCCTTCCTGAAATCGTGTTTTGTGTTTTCCATCGGTTCCGGATTACGCTTCTCGGAGCTACTCCCCCCAAGACTCTGCGGTATCCAGCCTTTGTGTCGAAATGTTGAGGTTCAGGCAGTCGTGCCAAATGCAATTTAAAAAAGTGTTCTAAATGAAGTGAAATTAAAAGAGGGCGGGGGGAAAAAAAGGTTGCGCATCAGTTAGGAAGTGCACTGAATTCTTTCGTCAACAAAGCAACAGGAGTTGGCTTGGCACAATCGTTACAGACAGAGAGATGTCATAAGGCTCCCGGTGTTCAGTGACACAGATGGGGGGGGGGGGAGGGGCAGGGGGGTTGATTAGGACTGTCACTCAAAAGGAGTCCAGAGTTATTCAAAGCGATCTGTATTGTCGATGTTGCTAACTGCTTTGGCAACGCACGTCATGTCAAGACATTCGGTCGCATTGACAGTAACACTGGAACTGAAACACGGAGACAGGGCAGTGAGAAAGTGCACTTCTCTTGTGCTTGTTATTGTCAGTCCTGAACATTTTGCACGCAGCAGAAAAGCATTCTGGGTCATTTGCAATGTGCTTAGCTCAAGTTTTAACCTAAGATTTAGACCTTGAGACAACGGAACTGCATTACAGCAGGAACAGCTAATCCTTATTCCCGTCTTTGGGCACGCTGCTCCAGTTGTAATGCAATTCTGTGGTCTAGAGGTTTAAACTCAAGTTATGCACATTGCAATTGACCCTCTTAGTCATGTACCCTCTTGTAATTTACCTATCTATTTATATATTTTTTTAAATTTTAATTTGCCAAAAGAGAAAACCAACAAAAAGTGTTTAAACAACAACAAGAAATTTTCCTGAGATATGTATTTTTTTTTTTATGAATACAATTTCAGTTTAGAAGCTAATTAAATTTAAAAACATCGCTGGCCAAATTTACAATGTCGCAACCTTGTGTGTATGTATGTGTTTATGATTGTGTGCGTGTATGTGTGTGTGCGCGCGTGTGTGTGTGTGTACATGAGTGTGTGTGTGTGTGTGTGCGTGTATGTGTGCGTGTGTACATGAGTGTGTGTGTGTGTGCATGTGTGTATGTGTACATGAGTGTGTGTGTGTACGTGTGTGTGTGCGCGCGCGTGTGTACATGAGTGCGTGTGTGTATGTGCGCGTGTGTACATGAGTGTGTGTGTATGTGTGTGTGTACATGAGTGTGTGTGTGTGTGTGTGTGCGTGTGTACATGTGTGTGTGTGTGTGTACGTGTGTGTGTGCATAAGTTTGTATATCTGAAGGCAGTTAAGGAAGTGCAGGTAGAATTAGGCCACCAGACCAGAGAAAAGGAGGGGAGGGGAGGGTAATGAAATGGAAGGAGGGAGAATGAAAGAGATGCTCTGTGTGATATGGAACAAGCAAAAGGGCTGTTTTTTTTTCAACCCACTGCTTAATCCTTCATTCACTGAGCTCTCCTCAACCGTCATCCTTTTATTTACCCTGTTTAGAGTACTTTTTATTCCACGTTTCGAGATCACCCTGACCATGGGTGAAAAGCTACTCAATCAAAAATGTTCTTACCTGTGCAAATTTGATATCTATCCGATTCTCTTATCTAGAATAATCATCTTTCTAAACATATAGTCCATTAATACAGCTGGATAGTCTTGCTGAAGCAGGTTTTAGTAAGTTTCTCAAAGGTACAATGGCAGCACCCCAGCAAAGGAGTCAAGCCCGACGACCTTTGAGTTTCAAGCCCAGTTCTTTGGTCATTATACGACACTGTTGCCCAGTACAATATATCCGTGTGCACAGAAGTGCAGCCCTTGTGCGCCAGGGGTTTGTGCACAAGTCAATGAGAGCGAATGAGAGAGTGCGTCAGCAGTGTCAGTTAATCAACGTAATCAATGCCCCCCCCCCCCCCCCCCCCCCCCCCCCCCCCCCCCCCACTGACCACATTGGAGAGAGTGTGTCAGTGTATCGGGTGCATTAGTGGAGCGTGGGTGCAAATGGGGGGCGGGGGGGGCAGTGTATGGTTGCCACTGGAGTGTCATTATGCCAGTGCGTTTCTGATCACTCAATCACAGTTAGTGCTCCTCCGGGGGGGAAAGTGTGTCAGTCCGGTAAGTAGGTCATTCTCGTGTGACATATCGCGAACCAGAGATAAACAGATCCACGTTACCATGGAAGCGCCTTCTGCCCCTCGGACGCGTGGTTCTGCCCCCGATTCGCCGTCGACTGGCGCGGGCAATGGTAATGGTTGCTGAAACGGCCCTGCCAAAAAAAATCAGTGCTGCAAAATGCTCAGCATAAAATCGATGTGTTCAGTACCTTTGCCTCAAACGTATTGTCCTGATTTAACTCATATCGACGCTGTTAGAGGTGACTTGACATCGTTGGAGCTGCTTCAACACTAAAACCTTTGCCGTGTGTAAGCCCTGGTTTAGGGGGCTGTCTCTCTACCAAATAATAAATCGAAAAACTGACATTACTGCAATGATACTGAAAATAAATGTTTAGATAGGATTTTTACATCCTGTTTGCTCTTCATTACCAGAAAACCGCCAAGTGTTCGGTTCCGTGATAAGGTCAGCGTGCCAGATCCTGCGAGATGAAACGGTAGGCGTGAGCATTGTTTCCTACACTACTTGCGTAAGCAAATGCGTCTATGCATTTTGTTTGCATTACATCACAGTATTACTGAATGACATGGATGACACGGTACGTTGGTACGGCTCATTCTCCGACCGGAGAGCAGGTTTGTGCAGAGTTTTAGAGGGGTGTGTGTGTGTGTGTGTGTGTGTGTGTGTGTGTTTGTAGAGAACAGCCCCACCCGACCGTGAGTCAAAAGAGGGTGTTCCAGAGTCCGCTGTGTTCACGTGACCACTAATGCATAGGCGTCTTTGCGGCACAGCCTGTGACTTCAGCGTGTTGTCTTCAAAGGGAACTTCCACCGGAGAGAAAGGAACACTGGATGCTGAGAATGGGGAATTAAGAATGAGGCTTCTTTGGTTCCATTTTCAACAGCACTGACTTTTTTTAAATTTATGTTTTAAAAGACTGAGGCCTTTTTTTAATAAACTGCAGGGTAAAGCACTGTGGCCTGGGTTTTCAACAGGGGGTCCACAGACCCCCCTGGGGGTCCTTGCAGGTACTGTAGGGGAGGCCCTGGCCAGACCTAACATGCAATGACTATGTATAGTTTTAGTAAAATTTTTTCAAAATATAAAACCTTTTTGACTTTTTTTTAAAGTTATGATGGAGGTTTCCGAGATGGCTTTGAGTCTGGGCAGGGGTCCATGGATCAGAAGAGTTTGGGGAAAAAACACTGCACTATGGAACCGAGTCTCTGGCACTGAAGCCTTCTTGTATGACGGAGCACTGGCCGGGTGTTGATTTGTTTGAAGCAAAGGCATTAGGTTGAATATGGACACATTCATGCAAATCAACAACTGTCAGAACCAGGCCCCTGGATACCCACAGCAGTCAGCATGCTTTCAGAAATGGGAGACTTTTGGCCAGAGAACCAGCCAGAGAACCAGCAATCCCACAATGCACTGCTCTGTTGTGTTTTTAAACAAAGGCCTCCATTTGTAAAATGCAAATATTATTTTTTTTTAATCTATTTAAAAATGGAAACCAAAATCCATTCTCTACAATTAGTGTCTTTATTTCAATGGCGTTTCCTTTGAACATTCTCTCATAAATCTCATTCTCTATCGTGCATGAGATTGCCTTTATGAGTGAAATAACTAGTAAATGAAAGAGCTTCTTTATTACAGTGAGGCCAGGGTGATTGCATGCATTGTAGATGGAGTCTGTTCAGATGCAAGAACTCTTTCACCGCAGTCAAATCCTGTGGCCCTCGCCATTGCCATGAGCTCAGCCCTCTCCTCTCAATTCCAGCCCTTCCCCTGATTTGGAATCCTTTTCTGTAATTCTCTAGTTGTCTGTAATTGTAGTTGTCTGTGGCTCTCTACTTGTCTGTAGTTCTCTAGTTGTCGGTAGTTGTAATTTTCTGTAGTTCTGCAGTTGTCTGCAGTTGTAGTTGTCTGTAGTTCTCTAGCTGTTGGTAGTTGTAGTTGTCTGTAGTTCTCTAGTTCTCTGTAGTTGTAGTTGTCTGTAGTTCTCTAATTCTCTGTAGTTGTAGTTGTCTGTAGTTCTCTAGTTTTCTGTATTTCTCTTGTTGTCTGTAGTTGTAGTTGTCTGCAGTTCTCTAGTTCTCTGTATTTCTCTAGTTGTCTGTAGTTGTAGTTGTCTGTAGACACCTTGCTTGCCTCTCTCATTCGGCAGTGGCGCTTGATCAACCTTCCCGCTTTGAAACCCAACCCTTTTCTCTCATTTTCACTTTCTGAGGGTCTGTACGTTTGCTATTCAACCATCTCGCCAGCAGAATTTCCATCGTCCGTCTCGCTGCTTCCGTGTCAGTGGTTCCTCATGCTTGACACTGACATTTCACACTAGGCAAAGTAAACAGAACACCGGTTACGCGCAGTGTAGAGAGCACTTGCTTTGACACACGCTCAAATAATTTAAACTCCATATTTAAACATACATTCTACATCTAAATTATAATTAAATGGGTGGATCACAGACGGAGGCACCACCAAGGAATTTGGGCCCTGTGAAAGTGAAAGGACCTTACATTGGACCCCCACCACCCCGGAAAATGCTGTGTTCTGATATTTTTTTTCCACTTTTCTCATCAGATGTGGGTTCGGGAATCAGGATGTTTAAGAACACTTGAGAGCCAAAGGTTCCAAATTATGGAGTGTCTGTTGGACGGTATTCGGTGGGGCCTGGCTGAAGTAAACATCGCTCGGATATGCAGAGTTTTTCGTTTTTCTCCCTAAACTGGGGGTGGGGGGGGGGGGGGGGTAGAGAAGCATAGCGGAGGCTGTGCGGCTTCGGCAGACGGTAAACGGAGAAAAATAAAGCGTGAGTCAACGCCCTGGCGGGGGGGGGGGGGGGGGGGGGGGGAGCGAGCAATCGGTGCCGAACAAAGAGGAAGAACGAAGAAGGAAAATTACAGCGACTGTAGTTTGGCGACGTCACAGAAGACGGGAGAAAATTCCCGTTCTGCCCTGCGGTACGTTTCCTCTCGTTATGACTAAACGAAAAACCGAAATGTTACGTCCCTCCTTGCAACACACAGGTTTAAAATAAAAGGAAGCGCGGACAGACAAACAGCTAGAATATGGAATTTTAAGAATACGTTCACAGACTCTGGCACGTAATGGAAAACTACTCGGTGGTGGAAGTTTTGTTTCATTGAAAAGCCCAACACATGGAACTTGTATTATAATGGGTAAGGATTTGATCATGTAACCTAAGCGTTGCAGGCTCGAGTCCCTGCTAGGACACTACCCTTGAGCAAGGTACTTAACCTGCATTACTTCAGTATAAATCCAGCTGTATAAACGGATGCAATGTTAAATGCTATGTGTAAAAAGTTGTGTAAGTCGCTGTGGATGACAGTCTGCTAGATGCCTGTAATGTAATGTGTAGCTCCTGCTGCTCCACACACTCCCTAGATGCTAATGCTAATCTCTTCACCAATCACAGAGCGCTGTTTACCCACGACCATACTAATGGTTTATTTTATTTTAAAATACAACCAACCCTAACTCATGGTTAGTTCACCATAGCAACAAAACCGAAAACCACCTGGAACCTGATCTTGGTGGTGATATACACTGCCTGGCCAAAAAAGAATTTGCACACTCTAATATTTTGTTGGACCGCCTTTAGCTTTGATTACGACGCGCATTTGTCGTGGCATTGTTTCGACAACCTTATGCAGCGTCACAACATTCATTTCCGTCCAGAACTGCATACATTTTTGGCCAAGATCTTGTATTGACGATGGTCAAACCACTCCGTAAAGTCTTTAAAAACTTTCAATGGGGTTAAGGTCAGGACTCTGTGGTGGCCAATTCATGTGTGAAAATGATTCCTCATGCTCCCAGAACCACTCTTTCACAATTTGAGCCCGATGAATCTTGGCATTGTCGTCCTGGAATATGCCAGTGCCGTCAGGGAAGAAAAAATCCATTGATGGGATAACCTGGTCATTCAGTACATTCAGGTACTCGGCTATCTTCATTTTATTGCCGCATAACGTTGCTGAGCCTAGACCTGACCAACTGAAGCAACCCCAGATCATAACACTGCCTCCAGAGGCTTGTACAGTGGGCACTGTCCAAAAAAAATCCAAACGGCGACGTTATTTTTTGGCCAGGCAGTGTAGGTGGTTCAGCAAGGACTAGATAACCTGCTGGACTGCTCTGTACTGTATGTTAATTGACTACAGGCTGCCAGAATCACTATTTCTCTCCACACCCCACCCCCCCCGAAGAACTAAATTCGCCACCCTTATTTTTGGAGTCTGTTTTGCCCGCTCACTCAAATGTGCATTTAAATGACAACCAACCCATGTTCAATTTCCTTTTCCTTAACTCGCAACATGTGACGGGGGGCTGCATACATTTCATTAGCAGATCCGCAGAGGCTCAAACCTTTCAGCGGGCCCGAAATTTGAATTTGATCCGGGGGGAAGCAGAACCTCCCGTTAGAAGTTTCGAGTGATTAATGACCTGTCACGGAGAAACCAAGCAGCGCGTCTGCCTCGACGGCGGTCCGCGGGAGGCCACAGAAGTCGTCCGCTGCCGTTTTTTTAATTGGTCAATTACCGTCATCTCTAATTAGTCAATTACTGTCCAGACATGTACGTGTCAACATATTTCACAACCGAGCACACACAGTTTGATCCCGGGCATGATGGGCCTTGACAATTATAATTGCTGTATCGATCCAAAGGGTTGTGAATTATACATTTGCAGTTATACAACCGAAGCCTTTTTGCCAAAGAAATGGTCATTACTGGGATTGACAGCCCTGGTAAATGGATGCCTTTCGTAGCTTTCGCACATGGTCGTACTTATTTATTTATTTTTTTGTCCTTCCCCCCCCCCCCTTTTTCTGGCCAATTTGGAAGTCCTTCCTGTATCCCCCTGGCAGGGCTAAGTCCTGAAACTTCTACACACTGTCTATTTGGTACAGCACAGAGCAGATGTTCTTTCCCCCCGGCACACAATGTCCGTGCTCACGGTGATTAGAAAGAACACATCGGATCGCTCTGTTTACAGTCTGCAAGACGATCGCGTTCGGCATTGAGTTGCAGGAAGAGGTGCTTCGTGTGCAGCTTAAACCGGTTGACCGTCTTGGCTGGCTTGACAACTATCTTTTTAATCTCACGCAGAACATAATCTTGTGGTTCTTCTCTGGTCGCTAGTTCCTTTGAGTGTACACTGCCTAGCCAAATAAAAGTTACCGTTTTGATTTTTTTTGGACAGTGCCCACTGTACAAGCTTCTGGAGGCAGTGTTATGATCTGCGGTTGCTTCAACTGGTCAGGTCTAGGCTCAGCAACGTTATGCGGCAATAAAATGAAGTTAGCCGAGTACCTGAATGTACTGAATGACCAGGTTATCCCATCAATGGATTTTTTCTTCCCTGACGGCACGGGCATATTCCAGGACGACAATGCCAAGATTCATCGGGCTCAAATTGTGAAAGAGTGGCTCTGGGAGCATGAGCATCATTTTCACACATGAATTGGCCACTACAGAGTCCTGACCTTAACCCCATTGAAAGTCTTTGGGATGTGCTGGAGAAGACTTTACGGAGTGGTTTGACCCTCCCGTCGTCAATGCAAGATCTCGGCCAAAAATTAATGCAATTCTGGACGGAAATGAATGTTGTGACGCTGCATAAGGCTGTCGAAACAATGCCACGACGAATGCGCGCCGTAATCAAAGCTAAAGGCGGTCCAACGAAATATTAGAGTGTGCAACATTTTTTTTTTTGGCCAGGCAGTGTACATGCTGCTGTCTCTGAAGTCTGTAGTCCATGTGGTTTAATTCTCACAGCTCACATACTGCACATGAAGTAGTCCTTTACACAACTTTTTAAACACTTTCTTCAGCCTAATGCTTAATGACACAGAAACAACCCCCCCCCTCCTCCCACCCCCCCCACCCCCCCCCACCACCTCACCCCCCGCCTTTTTGGTGTTTTTGTTAATTTCGCATCAGTAAATGGGTCAAATCAGTAAATTGATACAATCGCCATGGCGATCTGAATGACAGATACTGCTGAAATGGAGATGGGAACACAACGGCTGTTTAGGCTTCACCTGTGTGGCACCACTCAACTCTATGACATTGGAACAGACGTCACCGTTTGCTTCGATTGCTGAAGTTGCAAGCCGAATATATGACATTTAATGCATTTTAATGACCTAACTGGCTACATAACCCTATTCAACCGAGTGTCAGTTATGTTCATGTAATTGTCCACTCATTCCAGAGGGAATTCGTAATATTAACTTTACCTATGAGAGTGTACAAGTACCAGCCTATTTCTTGTCTGGTCTGTGGCTTATCAGCACTGACTACTGCTAGCTCGCTCCACACAGTCCTGTGATCCATACGCAGTTCAGTAACCATGGAAGTTCAAACTACTTTACGGTCATAGGCTATTCATCAGTTGTTTGCGTTCCACAAATCAGGGTTATATGGTGAGTCATACGTTGACCAACCGGAGTCTAGTGTTGAATAAAACAACTTGGCTGCAACTTTGTTATCAAATCATGTCAAGAAAAGTCACGCATTGATTCTTATTCTTATAGGCATTTAGGATATAACTAGGTACAAAATGTTACTGTAAACACCTCATTTTGATAGAAAAAGGCAGGAGGTTCTCCATTATAGTCTATGGGGAAAATCGAGAGCTGTGCTGCACTGGACGCCATATTGGTTTCTGCGGCTTCTGACTCCTTCTGCCTCTCCAGTTCCTACATACACTCTATGGGTGGCACACTGACCTATTGGTGTGTATGTAAGGGGGGGGGGGGGAGGGAGGGGGCAGTTAGGGAGGGGGGGTGTAACATGGGTGGAGTCCAAATGGATTACAGCCCGGCGGAGAACAGCGAAGGCAGCGCTCGGAGGGCTTAGCGGGAATTTGAGAGAGAAGAAGAAAGAGGGATTAGCAGGATGAGTGAGAGGAGTGAGGGATGGGGGCGGAGGGATTATTCTGTACCGAGGCAGGATCCTGAAATAATCCCCTCTGGAATATTGTGTTTCCTCCATAGATTGTGTGCATACGTGTGTGTGTGTGTGTGTGTTTTTTTTTTTCTTTTTTGGGGGGGGGGGGGTACACACTCAACACACTAGGTTATATGTTCTTATTCTTCTATAGCCTCCATCCTTATAAGGTCTAATTCTCTTGTTGGAGCATCTCCTGTCAATTTGTTTCCTCCATCCTGTTGTCCCCCCCCCCCCCCCATTTTTTTTTCATCCGTAAAGCCTATGCGTACGTGTCTCTTTATCAATGCTAAGCTCCGCCCATTCTCCTCCGCTACCTCTCAGTCTATTGCACAGGCTCAGAGGTTACATAAGATTCGGGGTCAGGGGGTCAGTGACGTTGCCTGCGCGCGAGAGCGAGAGAGGGAGAGAGAGAGAGAGAGAGAAGGCAAATATAAAGAGGGAGAGGGAATGAGTTGCGGCCTACTGTGCTGTGCATGCGGGAGAAAAATGATGATTGCATTTTTCAAGAACCGTTCATAATGGTGGAGCAATCATTTCTCTTGCAGTATAACAGCGTAATGAAAGATGTTTCCACAGTCGTGTTGTTTTGTTCGCTGGAAGGATGTTGAAAATGGGCGGAGGACATTTTCATTGCTCTGAGAACAGAATAAAAGTATCGAGCCACATAACAGGAGACGAAAGGGAAGAGAGAGCGGGAAGAAAGAAAGAGAAAAAGGAGGAGAGAATTTTATTTATTTTTTTTAATGTGGTGGAGATACAGGACCCAGAGCACACAGATGGGGAGTGGGGTGGGGGGTGGGGAGGCAGTGTACTGTTAGACAACGGGAAGTGGGCTCCACAGAGTTTAAAAAAAAAAAAAAAAAAAGGTAAACGGGGCAAAATAAACCCGAGAGGCTCTGGGGAAACAGAGGGGTAGTGGAAAAGATGCGATTGGAGTGCGGGACCTGGGGGGTGGGGGGGTTGTGGGGGGGGGGGGTTGTGGGGGGGGGGGGTAGAATTTTCCTCTCCCTCTCACCAGCTCTGCTCCACTAACCTACTTCCTGTAATCTCTCCTCTCCTCATTTCATAACTAAGGGCTGTGAGGAAAGAAAGAAAAAAAAAAAAAACACATTACATCACGATCCCTTAGTTTTACCTACACGCAGCGCGGTGTACTTTTCCTCTGCATCACAGCTGCCATGGTCATTTAAACAGGGCACAAACAAAATGCGCACATCTCTTTCTCTCTTCACACTCACACACACTGTGTATAATGTATGCCCTTTTATTGTTTTTGTTTTGCTTTGAAATATCTAATAAACCGCATTATTTTTATTTATGGTGAAGAACAATGCATATAAACTAACAAAAGCCGTTGATGTGCATGAGAAGAAAAAGTAAAAAACAAAAATCTGGGGGACTCAAAAATAGCCTGTCTTGTCCTGGGATTTATATTTTGATTCTGGGCAGAAGTGGTATTCCACTCATGCTATACTTCATGTGCATCGACAATTTAAAAAATGGTCTAAGGGAATGGATAAACGGTATTTTTCATGAGTATTAAACCATTGTTGGAGTACCAAGTTCCAATGGTCTGATTAGAAGGTATACCAAAATCTTCAGGAATGCTGGAGCTTTCTGATATTTCTTTTTTTCTGATGTGATCTGATCTGATCTGGAAAGTAAATACACTGAAAAAACATATTAAAATAAAAGATATTATCAAAATATTGCAACTCTTCACAATATACAGGAGATAATTTGAAAAAATAATCGCCCCTTTAAGATATAGCAATAAATAACTTAAATAAATACACCACTGTGAAACACGTTGATCATTATCAATTTTTTTTTAAAGAAGCCTGTATATTCATTTTCAAAAAGGTCCATATATTGCAGCATACTCCGCATCTGCAATGGTGTCAATGGAGCGTTAAAAGAAGGGTCTCTTGATAATGTTGCATGGTTCAACGGGTGACAGAGCTGACGTTAAGGCCGCTCTGTTTTTGGAGGTGTGTTTACGATTAGTTTTGCCACGGGTTACGCAACAGCGGGGAATGCCTGGGAACTGCTGCTGAGAGGCTGTTGATTGGCTTCACACATGTGGTCCATAACCTTGGCCTAAACGAGCTTCGGGGAGTGAATGGAGATGTTTTTGTCGGCACGAATCTACAGTATCTAGTATCTTGTGATATCAGGAAATGTCCATCGTGGTAAATGCTTTAAACTGGACTCGAGTCGCCCAATTGCTGTGAGCATTAATTGGTGCACAGAGATGTGAAAACAGATTATTTTGAGAAATTCTTTGCTTTTTGATGTAGATGCATTTGGACCAGCTATGCATTTGGAAATGTGCTCTTTTTAATTGAAGATATTTGCATTTTATGTGTATCTAAATTAAATGTCATGTATCAATGTAATAACTATAGAATTAATAATTAAATTGATTTTCATTAAATTAAATACGCATATAATGCACATGCTTAATAATTGAACTAATAATTAAAATTAAATGCACATTCTTTGTTCTTCATACATGCATTTTAAAACAGGGGCATTTGTGTTGACAGGCATCATACTATATCCACATGCTGAAGATAATATATACAGTTCTTAAATTTGTTTAAGTGAAGCGAACAAATCAGTCTAATTGTAATTGTACATATTTTAATGGATTTGAGAGTGGTTAACTTGAGCACACACAACTGAGCACTAAGGATTGTTGACATGCTGCATTAAAAGTGGGCTACATGCTTTGTCATGAAATGTCAAGTCTGTGAGTAATAGCGAATAATGGGCTTCATAGACTGACACAGATTGTGATACTTTGTGGATTGTCTATAATGTGATGATTGAATGTCTTATCTTGTCTTGTCTTTTGTGTGGACCCCAGGAAGAATAGTTGTTACTAAGGTAATAACTAATGGGGATCCTAAATAAATAAATAAATAAATAAATACTTTGGGAGATAATGATTATGTAACCACGCCTTTAAACTTGTTAGAAAGTCTTAAAAGTTGTTCTTTGATGTATATTTTAATGCATTCGTGTGCCACTGAACGGTGTGACACAGTTCCAAAAGTCAGACACGAAACAATTCCCACGATAACGTTATTATGACATACTGCCACACATTCCCACATTAAGCTCGAGTCTCCCAGATCCTCCTTAAGCGCGCGAAAGGGTGCGCGCGGCTGCCCCGGGCACGAGGCGGGCCAGTGGAGCGAGATCATGTGAGAGTCCACGCGCCGAAAGTAGGTTACTGAGGGAGACAGCAATAGAGAAGCGGCAGAGTCGGGGAAAGAGCGGTGTGATCGGACTACCATATTATGCACAGCGAATGCTAGCGCGCAACAGAAGCAAATAGGCTGGTGGAGACAAACGAAGAAAAGTATTTTAAACTATCGCTCTTTATAGACATTTTTGTTTTATTCACGGGCACGCATCTGAAAAACATATGAAGATTTGTTGTTACCATTTTTTTCAATTGCTCCATTTTGGAGTTAAAGAAACTATATGAAATATTTACAGTTGTCCATTTTATTTATATGTATTGGAGTTATATGAATCGAAGATAATATATCAGCAAAATGAGAGGTAAGTGCGAGCATATGAAGGAGAAAAAATAGTTTACAAATATTATAGTTTAAGTATTGTTAAGTGCTTTTTAACTTTATTGTGTATTGGGATCATTTTGCAATACTGTGGTTTTAGTGTGTCTTTACTGAACTGGATAGCTGGCTAAACTGATGGCACCCCTATGCCAGATCATTAATTGCACGGATGATTGCTCTTCGGTTGAGGTTTGATTTTGTAGACAGTCCTGCATGTTCTTATTATGAATCTTTGATGAAAGTTTACTGAACGTAACCGTGCAGAAAATCAAAGACAGATCGTACAACCATTCACATGGGGGACCAGTAGACGTGCATGTTGTCTTAAATTGTTTGCATATCTTTAACCCAAATGGTCCAGAGAAATGTAAATATGTGCCAGCTGTGCTTACTGGTTTTTGTGGCTTCGCATGCACGAGCATGGGGGAAAATCTGACTCTGTATTTTGATACAGTTGCTGTAGTTGGCGAGATCGCTCTGGGGTTACGTAAGAAGGCGAGGGGAGGGGCAAGAGGAGAGGGGCGGGGGAGGGGGGGAAGTGGCATGAAAAATTTTGAGTGTATTACATAATCGCCTACTGATGGTAATTTTAACGGTGCTTGTGAAGATTTATAAGGATATACGCATATATTTGTATCACATGTAGCCACGTACAGATACACACGTAACCCTATAAGCTCGTGCACTTTAAAATGTACTCGGAAGAGCGTTTTTAGTTTTAGATTTTAGTGCAAATGTTTTAGCGAATATACAAAAGTGAAAAAAAACCTTTGAGGCTGCTGATTTCTTGTGATCGTGCTCCTTTGTGGTAAAGAGTCAGCTGTTATTCGCGCGCCCTGCGCGTGTTGTCGTTTGCTGCATCCCGGCATGGCCAGTCGTGTGAGGAAGAAGTAGATGTGGCTGTTCTATTGACCTAGTTCTGCCATTGAGGACTACACAGCACTTGGGGTGGGGGGCTTGAGAACTGGCCGTCTGCCGATGGGGGTCGTCTATTTTTCCAAATCAAAAGTACATTTGCTGGCTCTCTATAGAGATAGGGGAAAGATTTGGAAACGATGGTAATGACAGCTGGACGTGTGCACACACCCATGCATTTGCGAGCCAAAAACAGCAACTTCGGTGGCAGGAAAAGCAGGCGGCGCGCGGTCAAACCAAACGCCAAAGTCCGAAGTTGATTTCAAGTTTAATCGCGCTTGAAACTGCATTGCAACAGCACTGCAAGTCGCGGGGCTGTTGCTCCGAAATTATCTTGTGCCACGGTTAGTGCAATGTAGCCTACTTGCCTATATTATTTGATTAGCATTAAAAAAAAGTAACGTGTTGCTTTATATGTGCTATAAATGAAATGTTACATCCGCTAGTTTATTTTACTCTAACCTGATTAGTTTTGATCATTGATTAATGTGAATTAATTTTAACATCGTGAGCTTTGTTCCCCCTGTAGAATTCAAAATGTGATATAATACAGTCGTTTAATATGGAATGTCCATACTCATATGCATGAGTTGCATATGACGGAGGTTCAGTAGATGTCGCATTGGTGTTTGTCCAACCGTAGCACAGTGACACATGGGCCATTTTGTTCGTGGTCTGCTGTGCTCTGAGTCACAGTGGTTGTCGCAGGCCGCGGTACCCACTCTTCCATCCGCATGTCCTCCTCAAACCCACGGCGCGCTGCTCTGTGATCGCCTTCCCGCCGCTCAAACCCACGCGCTGCTTTGCGATCGCCTTCCCGCCGCTCAAACCCACGCGCTACTTTGCGATCGCCTTTCCGTCACTGTAAAACAGTCTCTGCTCCTGGCCGTTGAGTCGAGGACAGTGGCGGTCGAGCGGGACTGTCTGTTTCCGGAACACAGGCTAACATCCTACTCTGAATGATTTAATTGGCCCGCTCATTTTATTCGATCTGACATTTGTTTGTTATATACATTTGCACATGACATGGAGGACTGTTCCTATGTTCATTTTCTGAAATGTTTTCAGTGACCTACTTCTGTGAACTGCCCCTAGTGTATACAGCTAATTAGCTAATTGAGCCTGGGTAAATGGGGGGATGTAGCATACACACAGACCCTCCAAGAAGGGAATTTCCAACTCTTGGTGTAAGGACTTTCAGTGAGATGCTAAAGTGCTTGTGTGACATGCTGGAAGTTAATACAGGCAGTGAAAAATTTCAAGTGATGCAGCGTTGGATTGCCAACACTAATGCAGTGTCAAATATTCTTCAGCACTGTATCAGTGTTGAGCAAGGATGCAGTCTGCTTCATTGAACTGGCTGATTTACCGAATCGCAGACCAACGTCAATGCAGGGCCCCTGGAGCATCCTACCGTTGACGCTCCAGCTGATCAATCGATTGATCAGCCGATCAATAAATCAGTCAGTATAGCGTTATTGTCCCCGGGGGTCAATTCTTTATGCAGCCGAGTGAAAAATCGGAGCATGGAACAATAAACTCCACAAATATCCATTACCGGGCCTGGAAACACGCTTCGAAAAAACATACAAACAACAGGGGAACATGCCCATACGTGTTTTTCTGGTCTGTCGGCGAGTGTCAGCATAAATCCATAATGCCGCTGAAAGAGACTTGCTCCTAAGGCAATCCACTGCTGTTCCAGTGTAAATACTGCCTTGTGGAGTCGCTTCTCTCAAGTCAATAATATTAATATGAATAATTATGTATTTTATTTATATAGCGCCCCTTTCTTAAACACTGAGACACTTCACTGGGTTTCAAAAACAAGAGGTTAAAGGATAATAATTACAAGGAGCACTTGTAAGTGCAACTTGAATACATTTTTCACACTTTTCTCTCCAATTGATTTCTGGTGGAGACGCTACTTATGCCAAAGGGCTCGTGTTGTGCTGGTCTGTAGACAACAGGACCCCCAAAAAGGGCCATGGCCTCCTTCTATATACGGAACTCATTATGTTTGTGGGTCGTGGCTGTGAGCAAACAGACAAGAGCTCTGGGAATTCTGGGAAATGTAGGCGGTGCCCAGCCGCACACTGGAAACTCCTGGTGTCTGGGCTTTTTGCGGTGTCTCTGGGAAATGTAGTTGCTGCCCAGCCACAGACTGGGAACTTTGACTGGTGTCTGTGCTTTTTGTGGTGTCTCAGTGCTTACCACAGGCATAAGATGATGAAAGTTATTCTGGGACAGTTTGTCTTTGTTGCCATTTTTTCACAATGCCTACAGTGGAAGGCACCCTAAAAATCTCCCTTGATGGCCCTTGATGGAAACAGTTGCCTCTCAGTCCGTAAGCTATGGCCCGAGAGTATTTGTTAGAAAGTGAGAGGATATCAAATTATTCTTATGATAATGTTACATCTCCATCCATCACATTTGATGAGTTTGTATTTTTTTCTTTTGACCACAAGTGGTTGTCATTGTTTTTGTTTTTTAAATAAATCAACAACTGAAGCACATACAACATATTACTCAGTCCTTAGGGCCTGGATGGACTAAGTTGGTGCAAAACAAATCCCATGACCCCTCATTGATTATGTCATTGGTTTTGTGTTTGTGCTGAAAGGTGTTTTGCACATGCCATAGGTCTTAGTAAATAAAATGCCCTTAATGTGTCTGTGCATTTTAGAGAGGGGACAGGTTGAGGCATATATACTACTGCTGTAGTGTTTGGTAAGTGTTGGAAGTCGGGATAAGCTATGAGGATATCCTAAGAGCAATTTACCAAAAAAAAAAGAAAACTCAGAAGACCTAAAGTTGGCATATTTGTGGCATTACTAGTGACGGGGAATATTTAACTAAGGCCCCCTCAGCCTCTGCCTCAAAGTGCACTTTACCTTGTTCAGGGTAAATGGAAAATAGGTTGCATGTAAAGCGTTCGCAATGTAGGTTGACCATATGGCTTGTTACATAAGCGCGGTGCGCGAAGTTGAACTTTGGACGTTAGCCGCTGGCCAAGTTAGATAATGTAAACCAAGCCCCAGCGGCGGCGCGCGCTAGCCTGCGCCACAGAGCCTGCAAGCTGACACTGTAAGCTACGAACACCAACTGACACAAACCGATTCTTCGGTTGATGGATATGGTGTACTGTTACTCTCAAAAGCACGCCAAGGGGCCAGCTGATTGTTAGAAGGCTGAGTGTCTTGGAGAGTTTAGATTTCTATAAAATGCTTAAAGGGACATGAAATAAATTAGCCTTTTTTTTTTTTTCTTTTTTTTTTTTAAAGGCCTCCAAAAAGGTTTTAATCACATGCAGGTGCAGTTACAGCTAACCAGGGAGTGTACAAACCAAAAGTTGTTTGGTCAGACAGCCATTTGCGCTCTGTAGGGTAATTAATTAAAAGAATAGGAACACCTTCATTCTTTGGCGCGTCTCCAAGCAACATGTGGCCCAGGGTGTGATGGGAAAATCAGAGCAGCACACCACTAGACTAGAATGCGATTCACAATACCGAAACTGCTGAGGTATTTATTCTCACTTATTTTTACTTATTCGGTTATTTTCCCACTCCAGGCATTCACCAAATTCGTTTTTTCTTGATTGATAGATGCATGTTTCTCAGAGAAATCCCTAGGACGTGGCTCTCAGTCACACATTGGTACTCCTTTGATTGCTCAGAAGAGCACAGCGAGACCATTTCTGACGCCTCTTCCTAAGTCTGGGAGCAGGAAGATGGAAGTCGTTGACATAATGTGATTACAGGAGGCCCCCCCCCCCCGAACGGCTTGGCGGGTTAGAGGTGCTCTCGTGGGCACTGTGGCTGCAGGTTTGAATCCGGGCTACGGCTTGGAGCCTGCAGCTTCGGGGCACAGCCGCCCTCGTCCTGCCGGGGACAGGGTTGGTGATCAGCTCAGTAGTTGGAATGTTCGTAACTGAACATTGTAGTGCTGATGTAACAATCACTACCGGTAACGGAAAGCAATTGAGTTCCACAAGACTGACTTGGAATTCCAAAAAACCTACTCTTCAAAGGGTTAAAAAGCGTCCTACTTTGCCTGCAGTGCTTGCTCACGATAGTGCGGCCTGTGCGTTGTGTATTTCTGTAACAGGTGAGCGTACACCTGCCTGCTTGTGTACAGTTGTAGTGTTGGATGGAAAAGTGTAGCCTGGAAGTGGCAGGGGGCGGTTTGCGCTGTTCCGACTGCATTCGCTGCCTCGCGCTTGGCTCGCCTCCACGAGAAGCCGGGATTAAAAATAGTTTTATGTGAGCGCTCTGAGACAGCTGAAAGCGCAGGCCAACACTTGACACGCTGCCAAAAGTTGAAAGTCAGTGTAACCGCGCACCTTGCAGAAGCGTACTGTAGTCAGACGCCTCACTCAGCTCTTGCTCTCCTCCCTTGTCCACACGAATATGTTTATGGCTGCCACATTTTATTTTCATCTTACATTTTTATGATGACGTGAGATCTGTGCAGGATACTGTTTCACCAGTAGGCCTCTGTGCAGCAAAGTAGACTACTTTGTCAACAAGCTCTCTGACATAATTTTGCATCGACTGCAGTTTGCGAGTCAAATAAGTGTATTTTTAGCAGTGTGTGGTTCCACCTTAAAAGCTCTTCAAAAAAATATGAATTCAGATTATTGTTCTAGCTAGGCCACCACCCAGATGCCTCCCCCTTGCTCAATGGGAAACTGTGTCAGTAGGACAGCTCATCCACATAGCCTGACTGTGCTGTGCTGCCGATTGACACTCCCAGTGGCCAATCAGGGATGAAGCCCCCCCACCCATGAGCCAATGAGAGCAGGGGCTGGAGGGGAAGGGGCAGACTCGTCACTGCGTTGCTAGGGTGACCTAGCTTGAATGAGAGTGCTTGTGGAATGCGGCCAGACGGCAGTTATATAACACAGAAAGGGTGGGGGTCGGGGGGGACTGGCCGGGGGGAGAGGGAAAAGCTAGAGACCTTTTTTTTCTCTAGCATTTATTTCAGTAATAGCGTTTCTCTTTTTGCTTTTTAGTGGGTCAGCATAAATTTGAGATGTCTGAATCTCCCAAATATTTAAACTGACATTATCTGCAAGAATTCTTGCCATAAGCCATTGTTTCTGAAAAGAAAATGAATACTGTATGCCCTCCCTCTTGTTGAAACGGGTAGCCTACTGTATATTCTTTATAATTTAAGATGTGGGTCCCAGATTTTTTATATGCTGAGTGTGACATGCCTGTAAACCCTCCGCTCTCCTTGTGTTATTGATTACGCGTGAGCCTTTTTTTTTCCTTCTTTTTCTTTCTGATTAGCTGCTCAAGTGTGGCTACGGCCGGCCACAGCGGCAAACGAGATGTTATCTAACACTGGCTTACGTCACACGCTGCATTGCCGTTAAAAAAAAAGAAAAAGAAAAAGAAAAAAAAAAAGTAAAGAAATAAATAAAGAAAAACAACATTCAAGACCGCCTCTGGGCAAATCCTGCGAAAAGGACGAGCCATTTTCGAGTCTTCCCGAGGTCGACGGATTTAATCCGCGCGCTGAGAACCTCGCGTACCGAGCCGGGCGCTCCTTTTGTTTCTGTTCCTCACACTTCCACCGGAGTGGCAGAAACTTCATAACCTGGGGGGCTCCCGGCTAATGCAATCTACCTGCTATTCTGGGACACAGGAGGCCCCAGCCGTTTAGACAAACAGCAGAATGAAGAGAACAGCTTGTTCTTCGGGGGCATTTGGGGGGGGGGGGTTAATGGCAGACTACGAGCTGCTCACGCGTTCATTTAATGTTGACGTCTGTATTTATAGATCAGTTTCTGTGACTGCTCTTCTTTTACACTGCAAAAAAAAAAAAAAGTCAATCACAACACAAGTGTTTTAGTCTAATATTTAGACCTAAAATCTTATTTCTATAACTTTTTTGCTAAATAAGACAAATTTAAATTTTTGCCAATGAGGTGAGAAAGTTTTACACTTCATTTCAAGATTCACCACTTTTATTTCAGTCTTTTATTTCGTCTTTTCATGCACAAGATGTGATTACTGCGTATTACATAACGCATACGCCATTCCGTCGGGAAGAGCGGTGAGAACCAATTACCGTTCAGTTGATGTGTGTAATCGAGTGAAACCCTGCTGCTGCATGTTCCCTATAAAAAAAAAGCCAGTAATAACCACACTTCGGTTTTCCATAAGAAGTGTGTGGCCACTTGCTGTGTTGCTGTGATGTGGCCTGCTTACAAAGTCCAACGCCCCCATAAAATAAATAATAATTTAGAGTTTCCGCTCTAAGCCGATGACGTTTTGACTTTGTTTGTCTGTGTGACTGCCCGTCTGCTTCAGCCGCGTGCTGGTTTGTCTTACCACGGACTTGAAATTTGAATCAAAACAGTGATTTAGTTAACTGAAATCTGATAAATTGAGCCTATTTTAAAAACACAAATTGAAATCAAAATTTTATCCTGAAAAGAAGGGATCGGTACTGAGGATGTGTAAAAGTATAAATATGCGCACGTAAATAAATATGTACAAAATGCTTGGGAGTGTTAGCTAGCAGGAACAATCAAGTTTTGTTGGCATGCTTCATTAACAAAAACAGGTAGGATACAAGTAGAACAGGTAGAAAAATACAGGTAGAAACTGTGGCGTGCTTGGATCACTATGTACTAGCTATTAGCATTCAGACTTGTTCAGTTGGTATGTTTCATTGTAATGTAGTTGGCCTGAAAACCCCGCCCTTCTGTTCATTTGATGACTCAAAAGAAAACACTGCCCTCTACAGGGTAAATGAGGATACTCTACTTTCGGTAATGATGAGGACTTCAGTTTGTGAACGCTTGAATTAAAAATAAACACTTTAAAATATGTTATCTGTCAGTAGTCATGCGTTATCGGTTATACAGCTATTTACAAGTTGCTGAATACCAAGATACTTAGCAATCCTTGTGTGTGTGTGTCTCTGTGTGTGTTTCCATCCTGCTTTTCATTCAGTATGGACAAGTTTTTATATTTTTCTGAGTTTCTGAACATTTATTTTTAATATGGAGTATGCATCCTAATTCTTGGCAGTAAGTTGGACTCTCAAGAGCAAGTTTGGACCTTGGACCTGTAATGGTTCTTTATTACTGACGCCTGATTAGTCTCAAAGATATTAAGCAATACCAGAAGCTCCTTGGATTAGACTGGTTCTGGGTAACCCATTGGAAGCTGGGAGGTGGCAGGGTGTGTGTGAGTTCAACAGTAGAATCTGTCTAATCATGTAAAAACTGTGATCACCGAAGCAGGGGGGTGTGGTTGGGTTTATCGTTGTTTTTTAAATAGTTTTAAACACCTTATCCTTTCTGGTTAAACTCTCAAAACAGATGTGTTTTTTAAAAAACTTTGAAAACACCACCATGTCTAGTTCAAGACAGCACATTTCGTGTTACTTTCAACACAGTCCGCGTTAAAACCTCTCCCTTTGTAACACATAGGTTGTGTATTTATAACACTAAAAAATCATGTTAACACAAAAGTATTAACACAAAAAGTGTGGGATATTAGCACATCATTTTTGTGTAGTGTAGTTGTCAGCACTTGATCCTTTGGTGCAAGAATCTCAAACTCCAGCTTTCGAGGGCCTCAGTGACTGCAGGTTTTCGTGGTTGTCCTTTCAGCAGCAAATATTGCCCTTGGAAACCTTTGGCCAAACAGTGACATGAATTTGGCACTTTGATGCTGAAATACACGGGGGGGGGGGGGGGGGGGGGAACTGGCAGACACCACGGGCCTCCTGAATTGGAGTGCTCCAAAGGCTGCTGTTGCTCATTGAAGGCTTGCGGAAAATCATTTAAAACAAGTGCTACCCACAATGCTTTGAGTCCATTGCCAATGAACACACTCTATATACCTTGCAGAAGCGTTGCTAGAAAAGTGGCAAATCTGTTGATAACTTCCTACCTTTCATCGTGTTAATTTTTTATCAGTTTAATTCACTCACTCTTTTTTTACCTTCTCCTCTGTCCTCAGCTCAAATTGAGGTGATCCCGTGTAAGATCTGCGGGGACAAGTCTTCAGGAATCCACTATGGCGTCATCACCTGTGAAGGGTGCAAGGTGAGCAGTTCCAGACCTTTTTCCAAGGCCCCCGTTAACTCTGAAACAACATGTTCACTGGAGCAAATGGGCAAAAAACACACTAAGATATGCTTTGTTACAGTGTACCACCCGAAAAATTGACCTATAATCATTGGTGATTAAGGCACAGATTGAGTTTGCAGGTGGTACAGAGATATTAACCTTATAAAAAGCGTGACAAGGAACCATTATCGCAGTAAGACATGCATACAACCGCATATTTCAAAACCATTTTAATTTAAATGCTGCCCATCCCTGCATACTGGCCTTTATAATGCAAATGTAGTATAAAGGATTCTTTCGGGCTCAGTCATAACATCAAAGACTAGTAACAAACGATCAGTAACCACACATGAGAACAAGAACTTTTCTCTAATCTGTCTCCCCCCCCCCCTCTCTCTCTCACCCTCCTGCTCTCTCTCTCTCTCTCTCTCTCTCTCTGATTTATGCGCGCAGGGCTTCTTCAGGCGCAGCCAGCAGAACAACGCCATGTACTCCTGCTCGCGTCAGAGGAACTGCCTGATCGACCGCACCAACCGCAACCGGTGCCAGCACTGCCGGCTGCAGAAGTGCCTGGCGCTGGGCATGAGCCGCGACGGTGAGTGCCCTGAGCTCAGCGCCAGCAGTAGCGTCGGCATTGACATTAGCTGTAGAGTTAGCATTAGCAGTAGCATTAGCGTTAGCGTTAACATTAGCCGTAGCATTAGCATGACCCATATCATTAGCCTTACGTAAGTAGCCTCACATTAGCTGTAGATTTTGGCTTTAGCGCCCATGCTTGGATGGGCTCCAAGCAGGGCCCACATGTCTGGATGTTTTGCCCGTTTAAGGTGCAATATCACAAATATGCGATTAGAATGTTCTTCACTGAACATTCTAACGCTGATGCAACAATCACTGCTGGTAACTGACAGCAGTGGAGTTCTAGAACTCTGACTTGAACAGTGAATTTTAAAAAAAAACATTCCCAAAAAAACCTACTGTTCAAAGGGTTAGCAAGAGCCTTCATATTGGCAGTCATTTATTGAAGTAAGCCGTCGGAGAAAAAAAAAGAAAACTTAACGCCCCAATCGCTTGGAGGACGGCCCGTATTGCTGTGTGTTTAATGGGGGGGGGGTTCACATTAGGAGTCATTTACTGAAGTCGCCCACTGGAGCGTTGCTAATTGCATATAATGATGCGTGAAATTTGCATGCAAGTCTTTGCTTTCCTCTCCTCCTGGCACACATGATGTATTTTGATTGTTTAAAACCGGGAATGAACACCAGCAGCAATGTCATTATTCTCCCGGGTGATTTAATCAATAAATCGCTTGTGAGTGTAACAGTAATGTGTTGGTGGTGGTGGTGTTGGCTTTTTCTGGTTTTGGATTATTCTTTTTCTCTTTTTCTTGCCACCCACCTGCAGAATATTTTGGTTATATGTAATCAAATGCATTTATTTTAAATAGTATGTGTTGCCAAAGCACATCACAATGTACATACGCTACAATGCAATAAAGCCACGAATTACAAACAAATAAACACACAACAAATACATGCAAATACGTAATATGTAAACTCTCTCTCTCTCTCTCTCTCTCTCCTCATCCCTCCTTCCCTCCCTCCAGCGGTGAAATTTGGCCGCATGTCCAAAAAGCAGCGGGACAGCCTGTACGCCGAGGTCCAGAAGCACCAGCAGTCCCAGGAGCTGCCGGGGGCGCTGGGCGCGGTGGGCGGCGTGGGCCTGTCCCGGGACGAGGGGTGCGACGCAGGCAGCCACGGCCGGGCCTACAGCCAGGGCTCCAGCGCGGCGCTGAGCGACCTGGACGACATCGTGGCGCTGCCGGACGGGCTGCTCTTCGACCTGCCGCTCACGCCCGAGGGCGCCGGCGGCGACTACTACTGCGGCCTGGAGCTGCTGGGGGGGGGCTGCGGCGGCGGCGGCGGCGGGGGGGACAGCGCGGGCAGCGGGTCGTCCTCGTCCCGGAGCTCGCCGGAGCAGAGCGGCCTGGACTTCGGCGACGCGGCGCACATCAAGCACGAGTACCAGCTGCTGCACGCGCCCGCGCTCTACGTCCACCCGCTCCTCAGCGCCGTGCCCGACGGCTGCTCGCTGCTGGAAATAGGTGAGCCGCCCGCGCCAGCGCCACCCTGCCCGCGCACACACACACCCTGCCCACGCACACACACTCTGGGTTCAGACCGGGGTCACATGATTATCTGAAATACTTTAACCCAAGGACCTCAGGCTGGGGTTTGCAAGCCTTTTTTTTTTTTTGCTGTATTTCAGCAGTTAAGTGATTGATTAGGCCGGGGGGGGGGGGGGGGGGGGGTTACCAGGATGTTCTTCATTGGGTGGCCAGAGGGGGGGGTCACAGATTCATTAAGGGGGGGGGGGGCACTCTATCGTCCGTCAACAGTTATATTAGCCAAAGATGATGCGCTATTTTAAGTGGAGAAACAGGGGTGGCACCTGGGGTGGCCAATCAAATTCCAGTGCCCCCCCCGGCCACCCCATTGGACATGCCCCTGTCATTAGGTCATTGATTGGCCAGAGTTCACACACCTTGTTTGGCGCCTGAGCTGGACTGGAACTTGAGACCCCCTGCTTTAGTACTGTACCCCTGCTGTACGTTGTGTGTATAGGTGTGGGTGTTTGTGATTTTGTGTGTGTGTGTGTGTTTGGCTGTGGCTTTGCATGCGTGTGAGTTTGTGTTTGTGTGTGTGTGTTTGGCTGTGGTTTTGTGTGTGAGTGTGTGTGTGTTTGGCTGTGGTTTTGTGTGTGAGTTTGTGTGTGTGTGTGTGTTTGGCTGTGGTTTTGTGTGTGAGTTTGTGTGTGTGTGTGTGAGTTTGTGTGTGAGTGTGTGTGTGTGTGTCTCCCCATAATCAGCCGTCTGCATTGTTACCGTGTGTTGTGCGGGGGTGTGTAAAAGGTTGCCCCGGCGTGTTTTTGGCTGACCGTTGCCGCCGCTGTCCGTTCCCCCCATCAGAGCGCGTCACGCAGAGCGTGGTGAAGTCCCACCTGGAGACGAGTCAGCACGGCACCGAGGACCTGAAGAGGCTCATGTGGACCATGTACTCCCCCGAGGAGACCCGCTCCTTCCAGAGCAAGGTGAGCTCCGCTCGGTGGCACCACCCAACGCAGAACCCTGTACCGGGTCACATGGTCGGCGGTCCGCGTGGCATTCCGCGTAGCAGAGGCCGTTTATCATCGAGTGTCGCCGCGTTGCTTGTTAAGCCAGGAAGCTGTTAAGCTGAGCGTGACGCGCTGGTCGAACATTGTCAGGAATCTGCATTTTCACTGGTGTCTAAAGGCTTAACATAGTTCAGTTAATGGTTTTATACCAAAGTCTACTTAACACGTATCACAGCGCAAGGCTGGTGAAGGATTCTGAGCGCCCATCCTGGTGAGCCTCAGAGTACGTAGGGCTACGTTTCCACCCTAAAATAACCGGTCACTTTGGATCCAGGAAACCAGGCGAGATGAGTTATGCGGAGCGCGTGTTGAGTAATACTGAAATCCGTCGTACCCCGTCGCTCTCCGGAAGCGGGGGAAGGTGGAGGAAAACCCCCCCATGGCGTAGGATGTCGCCCCCCCCCCCCCCCCCCCCCCCCCCCCCTCGGGTCACACATCTCTAACGTGGGCCACTTCCTGTTTTGGTCTCCCCCCCTCCAGTCTGCGGAGTGCATGTGGCAGCAGTGCGCCCATCACATCACCAACGCCATCCAGTACGTGGTGGAGTACGCCAAGAGGATCGCCGGCTTCATGGACCTCTGCCAGAACGACCAGATAATCCTCCTGAAAGCAGGTCAGTGTTTTAGCATTCTGATTTCCGTTTTTGTTTATTTAACGGTGTGACCGCGTAAAATTCACAGGTCGGTTGTAGGGTCAGGTGCTCTTTTTTGTTTTTAGCCCAGCGCTAAGACACCTGATTCCACGTATCAGAGTCTTGATTGAAGACCATGATTAGTTAATTAGTTGAATCCGGTGTCATACTGTTGGGCTAAGTCAAAAACCTGCACCCACACCAGCCCTTTTTTCAGATAAGATTGGACACTCCTGATATGAAATGATTGTATGTAAAATAATGTAAGCAAAAGTGTCTATTATATGTTTTCTTTTAAGTGAATGAATATAAGCATGTGTTGGCTAAAGCAGTTAAGTTAAGTTATTTTTGAAATGTGCTTTTTAAAGACTGTGCCTCCTTGTGTATCTTCTCTCCCTCTCTTATCTTTTCATGCTCTTTTTGTTTGTTTTCATTGTGTGCACGGGAACAATTTCACACTTCATTGGGAAACCATTTTGGAAATGAATCACTTGTATCACAATATGTGGATAAATACACGCTTAAAATCTTTTTGGTGAATCATTGGCAAACTCCTTACTGTGGACTTTGTCATACGTGATATCGCTGTTGATTATTTAAAAAAAAAAAAAAAAAAAAAAAAATTTTAATGTGTTATCTTTTATGGATTTGATCTGGACATCGCACTGGTGTGTGAATTTGCGCGTTTGTATGTGTGTGTGTGTGTGTGCGTGCGTGTTTGTGGCATGCCTGGTGGAGCATTTTGTCCTCTTTTTTGTTTCTCTCTCTCTCTCTTTGCACTCTTCGCTTTTTTGGGCGACATAGCTCAGGAGGTAAGACCGATTGTCTGGCAGTCGGAGGGTTGCCGGTTCAAACCCCGCCCTGGGCGTGTCGAAGTGTCCTTGAGCAAGACACCTAACCCCTAACTGCTCTGGCATGAATGAGAGGCATCAATTGTAAAGCGCTTTGGATAAAAGCGCTATGTAAATGCAGTCCATTTACCGTTTACCATTTTGTGGCTCTCTCTGCAGGCTGTCTGGACGTCCTGCTGATTCGCATGTCGTGCGCCTACAACCCCGTCAACGACACTCTGCTGTTCGACGGCAAGTTCGCCGGGCCCCAGCTCTTCAAATCTCTCGGTGAGTCTTCATCAAATGCTGTCGCCTTTGTTGGTCACACCTACCCGTGCAGGTTATGAAGAAGGATTTAGGGCCAGTGGAGGCTGTTCATATGCATTTGTGCTGGTGCACCTTCGCTGAACACAGCTAATTCATATAGCTCTTGAGGCTGTTGGTATACATTTAAAAAAGCAGATATACGTGCACCTGGTCAAATGAACAGCCCGCACACAGGCGCACGCGCACACGCGTGCACAAATGCACGCACACGTACAAATGCACGCGTGCACACACACACACACACACACACACACGCATACACACACACTCACGCACACACACAAAGTCATTTTGTGGAGCTTACCCCATTGTATTTGCATAGTATAAAATACCAGCGACACATCAGCTGTCCCTGCTGACCATTGACGGCGTTGCCATTCCTACTGGTTGTCCGCCCAATCGACTAACGTTCATTTTCAGGACCTCGCAGAAATAAAAAGCTTCGAAGTAACTGCAGGGGATAACAGATCGATAAACGAGAGCACTAATGTCAATAGAATCTTTTAAATCCTTCCTCTTCGAAGGGCGGTGCAGAGGAAAAGGTGTGAGATGTTCTCCTCGTTCTCCCGCCCGTCTCTCCAGGTTGTGATGATCTCGTGAGCGCGGTGTACGACCTGGCCAAGAGCCTGAGCCGCCTGCAGCTGTCTGAGGAGGAGATGGCGCTGTTCAGCGCGGCTGTCCTGCTTTCCCCAGGTGAGTTTGGCACGCGCGCGCGAACACACGCACACACACACACACGCACACACACACACACGCATGCACACACACACACGCATGCACACAGACACACACATGCATGCACACACAGACACACACATGCATGCACACACGCATGCACGCATGCACACACACAGACGCACACACACAAATGCACGCACACACACACAGATGCACACACACACACACAAACGCACCACGCACCACGCACACGAACACACACATACACACACGCACACACACACACACAAACACACACGCACACACAATCTGCCCAGATGTGAACATGTTTCTCAATCGCGATTGCTCCTGTTATTCACAGACCGGCCATGGCTGACTGACACTCAGCAGGTCCAGAAGCTTCAGGAGAGGGTCTACGTTGCATTACAGCACTGTCTCCACAGGAGCGGCGCCCCTGAGGAGAAACTGGCCAAGGTAAGCTTCCTTCAGTCAAATCAAGAAAAAGAAACAATGTAATGTCCTGATCCCAAACATTACAGAGGGCACTGTACGAGTCATATAATGACACTGTGGCAGGTTATGATATCACTTAGATGAGCCGTATGGTTGATATCTCTCCCTATAATTCTGCTTCACTAGAGCAGCACATAATTGTTTAATTATTATCATGTAAGAGTAATATAATAATGACATTGTGGCAGGTTATGATATCAGTTTTTAGATGAGCCATATGTTTGATATCTCTCCCTATAATTCTGCTTCTCTAGAGCAGCACGTAATAATTGTTAAATTATCATCATGTGAGAGTAATATAATAATGACATTGTGGCAGGTTATGATATCAGTTCTTATGAGCCATATGTTTGATATCTCTCCCTATAATTTGGCTTCTCTAGAGCAGTATGTAATAATTATTATCATGTAAGAGTAATATAATAATGGCACTGTGGCAGGTTGTGATATCAGTTCTTAGATGTTTGATATCTCTCCCTGTGCTTCTCAGATGGTGTCCAAGCTGCCCATGATGAAGTCCATCTGCAAGCTGCACATCGACAAGCTGGAGTTTTTCCGCCTGCTGCACCCTGAGACGGCCTACAGCTTCCCCCCTCTGTACAGAGAGGTGTTCGGCAGCGAAATCGCCTTTCCGGACTCCACCGAGGCCTAACCGCGCGGTCAGAGGAAGACGGAGCGAAAGACAGAAAGACAGGGAGAGAGAGAGAGAGAGAGAGACGGGGAGGATGTTAAGGCAGAGGAATGTTGTATCACAAGTAGAGACCAGCAGCTCAGCGACAATCATGCACACAACACTTTACCCCACACACACACCCGCGTGCGCATACGCACATACACACGCACGACCGTGCACACACACACACACACACGCTTCATCCCAAACTCTGACCTGACTCCCTTCTGTGGGATAACACTGTAAAGTGGCCCTCCCCAGAGTTTATTAAACATAAGAGTAACACCCAATGCCAGCAGGAGGCGCCCTACATGCCTGTAGGGCCAGACACTGTCTTGCATTGAGTGAACACTTGAGTTGACTTGCAATAGGAATCAGTTTCTCTCAGTTACCTTTATGTGCGAGAGCTTGCTCCCAGTTCTCACAGCCCATGTCCTCGAACCAATGTACCCGTGAATGTATCCCACAGACATGGAAGCAAAGCCCTTATTTGTGAGGCAGAATGTGTATTCATCACTGTGAGAGCAGTCCTTTTTTAATTTGACTTTTTTTAAAAAAATTTCGGCCCAAACTCGCTACCGGCCACAGTCGGCACCGGCGCGGTCCAGATTCGATCCGAAGCCACGGGGCTCGTCCGTACACCACGGCGTGGTGCCTTAACCGAATGAGCCACCCAGCCGCCCCAAAGATATGCTTTCGTGATGACAGTTTTTTTTTCCACATATAATAGCACACAAAACCTATGGTTTTGATTGTGATCGACTAGTGGCCTATACAGAGCATTTTAATCCTTTTAGCGAAACAATTTAAAGGGACCAAGAACAGTGTTTTTGCATCAGACAAATACCATTGTAGCACGAATCAGCAACAGAAAGCTAATCTACCTTTTTTTTTTTTTTAATTATCAATTCAGTGACTCACCACCTTAACTGACATGCACAAGTAACTGACTTTTACACGTGACACTAGTGACACTAACTGGCCGACCAGTGTGTTCGCACAGGCACACCTTCAGACAGTGTTTTTTGGAGCTGCTCTTTTTAAAAAAAAAAAAATGCAATGGAAAAACCTCAGTCCCACCACCCTTTTCCCCTTTGCAATCGCCACTTAGAGAAAACAGAAAAAGTATTTTTAAAAGTTCCTTTAATTTATACATACATTTATATATATATACATTTATTGAGAAAGTATAAATATGTATAGAGAGAGAGAGACAGAAAAGAAAGAGAAGGAGGAAGAGAATGACTGACAGAAAGCGGGAACTATGTCAGATGAGCCGGGGGGGGGGGGGGGGGGGGTCTGTCAGACCACCGTTCTCCTGGGTCTCTGAACAATCCTGGGCCATCGGAGTTAAAACCGGGACTAAATAAACTCGGCAAAAAGGCCGGGCGAAACCGGAGAAGACAGAGCAGCACTTACTGAATCACGGGGGGGTGGGGGGGTGGGGGGGGCGCACTGTGGACCTTTCACCTGTGCCCTGGAGGCCTGTTGGCTCTCCAGAGGAACCGCCCCCCCCCCCCCCCCCCCCCCCCCCCCCCCCCCCCCCCCCCCCCCCCCCCCCCCCCCCCCATGGCTAGACTTTGGACCAGTGAACCCATCATGATAGGGCAAGACTGGCACCAGAGAGGGCTGGGAGGAGACTTTTGGAAGGTCGGGAAAAAAAAAACACATTAAGGTGACTGTCCCACCTCCCCCACCCCCACCCCCAAAATGATTTTTTTAAAGACCTGCTGGAACCTTAAACTGACCCATGTGTTCCCTGGACAACCGCCTCGTTGTTAATGTGTAGCCAGTGCTTTGGGAACCTTGATCCAGAGAGACTTTACCGTAGAAGAAGAGGACAAGACAAGCAGCCTGGTCTGAGCTGGCAGAGTGAAAGGCTGCGGTGGAGGGTCAGGGGTCGGAGGTCTGGGGTCAAAGAAATCATGTGATCAGTCGGATGGTTGAGAGGGGCTTGTGCCTGGAGAAGACAACATTGTGTCAGGGTATTAGCATTGTAAAAATTTACCCTAGGGTACCTGCATTGTAAAATTATACCCTGGGGGTATCTGCATTAGAAAGCTGTACCATAGGGTATCTGCATTGTAAAGCTGTACCCTAGCGTATCTGCATTGTAAAACTGTACCCTAGGGTATCCACATTGTAAAACTGTACCCCAGGGTATGTTCATTGTAAAGCCGTGCCTGAGGGTATCTGCATTGTAAAACTGTACCCTAGGGTATCTACATTGTAAAGCTGTACCCTAGGGTATCTGCATTTTAAAACTGTACCCTAGGGTATCTGCATTGTAAAGCTGTACCATAGGGTATTTGCTTTGTAAAGTGGTACCCTAGGGTATGATCGTTGTAAAACTGTACCCCAGGGTATCTGCATTGTAAAACTGTACCCCAGGGTATCTGCATTGTAAAACTTCCCAATTTCAGTTTTTATGGATTGTGAATTGTGCCCATATATACTCTCACCCCCCTTCCTTATTGTCTTTCCGCCTATGTACACTACGGCACAATTTAAGGGTTGACAGAGCTATCAGCTACCCCCCTGAGATAGGGATTACTACTACTACTATTATTATATAGTACATATTCTATTTTGGATTTTTTTGAGGTGCAAAGGACACTGAAGAACAAATGAAATATATTGTTTTTTTCTGAACAGATGTATTTTCCTACAGTGTTTGTTAAACTCCATGAGAGGCAAGTCGAACCCAATCCGCCACTTCCTGTGCCCGAAAGCAGACCAGACCAATCACAGGCCACGCTTAACCCCTCCATCAGGAGAGGATGGCTTGCTCTTTTTAAAAAAAAATTTTAAACCGGGTTGGGAGCCGTCCTAACATTGAGATGGTTCTCAGGTGGCAGGGTTTGTCAGAGCACACTGAAGTCAGCCATCTTTGACTTGAGCAAATGTCTGAGGTATTTCTGGGTGCTTGGAATAACGCCCACGCCCCCAGGATGCCTGGAATCGCGTTCGTATCCGTAGCTGGTGAAAGATCAATAAACCGAAAATAAGCTGTGATTCAGAACGACACCGTCAGGGCGGCCCATAACCGCAGTGGCAGTGAGGTCACTTCTCCACGGGGCATAAGTAAGATGGAGGCCATCCCACTTGCGTAACCGAACCGCTCAGTGATTCACCCTGCGCTGCTGGCACAGTGCACTCTCTCCGTTCTGCGTATTTCTGTGCTGTTGAATTTCATATGAACTGAGGGTAATAGGCGGATCCGTTTTTTTTTTGTTTTTTTTTTGTTTAGTTTTGTTTTTTGTTTTTTTTTTTCCTGGGTGCTAAAGACAGTGTCATACGGGGACTGTGCAATAGTCAGTCTTTTCCCATTTTCAGTGCTTGTGAGGACCCTCGCCTGACCTGAGTGTGTCCCCCCGCCCCCCCCCTCGTCCTCTGGGGCGCTAATGCACTGCAGTCAAGAGGCCGTGGCCCAACATTCACGTCAATCGCACCAGACATTGCAGATATTGATTCTAAGCATAAAGCGTTGACTCTCCCGCAAGCTACCGCGGGCCAGCTCAATACAGATTGACGGAATATAATTTGTTGGGTTCAAGCTCCAGCTTGAATCAGGGATGATATTTTTTTTTTGTTCCTGGATTTTTTTTCTCATTAATAAATAATAAATTCTGATTTGCAGAACCCCTAAATATCTCTCCTGGGACCACTGGTATTATTGGCTTTGTTGCCATACATTTTGCTCAACCATCAACTGTCAAAGAGCAAAAAGCTCTTGATGTATGTGTGTGCTTATGACCTACCCAAATGTCCTTTCAATGAGAGAAATGGAGTACACTGCAATATACTGTAAATATGGGGACTTCTTTCTGAAGATGAAAATATAATGATCTGATGTTAAAATATATTTAAAAGCAGTGGTTTTTTTTGTTTTTTTTTAAATATCGCAATACCTGAAGGCGGCAATATTATAGAATAGTTTCCCATATATTGTGGAATGTTGCAATAACTTTAAAAAATACGTTTTATTTTATTATTGTTTTCGGTGTGTTCCATTTCTGCAATGGCGGCCTCTGACTGAGGTATTTTGGGTCTGAAAAAAATCAGCATTTGCCAGACTAATCAGGATTTTTTTTGAACTGGGAAAAATGACATTGGGTGTGTCCACAGTGCTGCCACAGGTGTGTCCTGCAGGTGTGTATGGGAATGTTCTCCAGGTGTGCTTTTTTTTACACTACATTCACAGTCACTCAGGGAGATAGCTGGGCTCTCACAGTGTCTTCAGTTGGCCTCGCAAAGACACTTTGCACCGAATAGACCTTTAACCTTGATCACTGTTGATAGAATATATGTTCTTGTGAATGTCAATCACGGAAGCATCAAAGACTTCTACCCTTGTTCTGATATCAATATTGCAAAAGGACGTCTCAGTCTGAATTGTAGAAGACTTAGGATCTAAACAAAATTAATAAAAATGAATATAAAGATGGATTTTATTCTCAGAATTTCGTGTTGGTTTTGTTGTGATCTTTTTTTTTTTTCCCCCCCTTCTCCCCCCCCCCCCCCCCATTTTTCTTTGTCTCTCCTATTTAACATCCTTCCTTTTGTCTTGTAAGATTGTAATTCTATTTTTTTTTTAAACGTGTTTAAAAGAAACACCAAAAAATTCTGTCAGTATCCCTGTCCTTCATGTCTTTATCAATTATTTCAATTAGACTACACACACTCGCACACACACACATAAACCTATATGTGTGTGTGCTTGTGTGTGATATAATTTATATTATTATTAATAAAGAGCTTGGGTTATTAAAAACATTTAAAAGTTATAGCGTTGTGCAATGGGGATACAGTATGTGGTTTTAAGAATGTAATAAAGATCTTTTTACAGAAATACATTTTCATGGTTTTTCTCCCTGAAAGCATTATGAAATTCTCATACCTGGTATTTTCATCAGTTCGCAACCATCTTGTGAAAACCCAGATGGTGAAAATCAAATTAAAATGAAGTTCTCGCAAATGAAATATGGTTTGGATGATTGACAACCAACACATTGCAGTAATCACGCATATATTACAATACACATCAGCCAGTGCATATATTCAAGACCAAATTAGCATTTATGAGTAAATAAGAGTAAGCAAATCCAGTAAGGCATAGTCAAAGTAATTGTCATGACAGTGCTTAACAACACACACTGAATTTTAAAATGGTGCGGGACCAGGTAGAATTGGGTTTCTCAGTCCTCAGGGTAGCTGACACTCCTCCCATATATTAACAATGTAAGGTGTGAGACCACAAATGTTTGATTAGAATCTTCATAACTGAACATTCTAGTGCTGATGTAACAATCACAGCTGGTAACTTCAAGCAATTGAGTTCTAGAACGCTGACTCAGAGTATTGAAAAAACACTCAAAAAAAAAAACCTTCCCTTCAAATGGTTAATTCCCCCTGTGGCTTCGGGTTTGATTCCCCACTGTGGTACATTCTGTGCTGTCATCCCATCTCAGGCTGTGACCTTCTCTGCTCTGCTTTTCCTCAGTCCGAACAAAGGGAAAAATACATTTTTAAAAAATAATAAAAAGGTTACATAAGCACAGGGGCCACCTGTGAGCATGGACAGCGCTGCAACTGTGTGGTACAAATAATTACAAGAATGCAAAAGGACCACAGAGTCTCAATCAGGGAATGTTTTTTGTGTGCCAACGGACTCCATCAAAAATTAACTTACACAAGGATATTACACTTAATACCCAAAATATCTGATCACCCAAGAATGAGGGGTACTTTTACTGTGGGTATATTGGGGTCATGTGTAAAATACACTAGTTTTATTTAACCTTTGTTTAGCCAAAGGAAAAAATAAAGCTAAATTGATAAACTATTGACAGACCCTTATATGCCAATAGAGCGAAATAACATTAGGTAAATAAATGAAGCCATGAATACTGTATTATTAAGGGTTTCACTAAGTGAAATGTTGCCCAGGGTACATCTTAGGATTTCCTACGTATAAAATATTGAAAAACACTTTGTTTTGTATGCTCTACATAGCATGTATTCTGTCTGCCTTGATTTAGCAACCACACTTCATCCAAGTTACAGAAATACTTGCAGTTTGCAGTGACAAGCAGACTAAATATGGAAACATAAATGACTATTCATAATTGCAGCACTATTTAATTAAAATGCGCTTTCAAGGGACTCCGTCTAACTGACTGGCATGTAATTAGGGGAGTTGTTAAATTGCACGTTAATTTTACTATGGTGGCTATGAATTTTTAAAAAATCAACGAGGAACAGACAAAATGTGCCGTGCCATACTAATAAATTGCTGCAACGTGTAATCCGTAGTAGTCCACTGACTTTTTCCTAACGGCAGTGGGCACTGTCTTCATTTTTGTGGATTTGCCCCGCCTCTCACTGTGAAATGTCCGAATTGCTAAAACGACTCACTATGCGGACTTTTCTAGTGCCTGCCCCCGCTAAGGCCGAGCAGGAAGCGGGCGCGTTTGCCATCAGCTAAGCTAACTTAGCTAATAGCTTGACGGGGCTGGTAGACGACGTTAGCGCCAGGTCTAAACTTGATGCCCACTCAACCGGCGGCGCTAGCTGGCTAATAATACAGCTCACTGTCAGTGATTGTCGTGAAAAAACATTCTGCGGTGCAAAGAGGAAAATCTGACTTCAAGATGTCTGTGGCGGGCTTGAAGAAACAGTTTTATAAAGCGAGTCAGGTTAGCAAACAACTCCTTTTTGTCAAACTTATGAGCTGGATAACTTCATATGGCTCCTGGCTAAGTATGTGCACATTTGTTTTCGTTAGCAGTTAGCCAACGTTAACGAAAGTTATGCTATCTGGATATATTCTATATATTAGCACGCTAACACGCGAAATAAATCTATACTCGCCATGAGCTGTGTTTAATGTGGAAGTTGGGTAACATACTAATATTATCGGACTGTTTTTCTGGCGAGCCTGTGACGACTCTACCTGAGCTTTTGCGGGTCAGTGGTCTCTTAAAGGTAGTTGGCAAGATAACATTAGCTAAGTAGAGGGCTACCACCCTCAGAAGCCATTTAACGCAATCCAGAGCAATTAGCAAGCAAGCATAGCTACAATTTAGGTGCTAAGGGTTTTCAGTATTTAGCCAAACAGCTAGTAAGCCGACAGTTATTTGTAATTGGCTAACTGTATCGTTCAAACAACAAGCGATTTGGGTAGCTAGCTAACTGTTGGAAATACATTTTTGAATAAGACTCTTGCAAACTAACGTTAAATAATTCATGATGTTTGCGTAAACCAAAAAATGGGGGAAAGATTAGAATAAAGACAAATTTTCCAGCTGGCCAGATGTTATTTTTTCTTAATAACAACGCAAAACTTGCTGTCGTTATTCTCGACTGACTAACTTGGGTAGCGAGCCAAGAAAAACTTAACCCTGTTCAAGCGCCCACATTCCCCCCACGTCTACCTTATTTAAGGGGTGCAGAGTTTCGCTAATATTAGCCATAGGTTGGCTGAATGCCTAACCATAGCCAGATAGTGAATTACATGGCAATTTAGATAGCAAATACTCCACGCGTTATTAGCCTCTAAATAACGTGGTAAGTACACTGACGTTAACTTAATATGATGAAAAACACGTTTTCAATGTACAAAAATGCCAAGTTACTCACACGTATAAAGAACTTTCTATAAGTAATTAATTTAAACAGGCAAAATCTAGGCCTGCCATTAAAAGTATTGATGTCAAAATTACGAAGTTACAAGATACAATATTGGCTATCTGCTGTATTCCAAAGCAGTGCTACCCAATGTTTCCTAAATTGTTTCGAGTAACTTGGCCCTGTGTGTACAAGCATACAGTGCATTGAGGGGGCAAACAGTGGATAGGTTCGTAAGAGTCAAGATTGGTTTAATAGGCCTAAATATGTCGATTTTTAAAAATCTGTATATCTTTTTAGTCTGCTAAAATTAATGACGCAATACAATTTAGCCGTTAGCCAGCTTAAATTTAGCAAACCTTTTAGCTTGCATTGACTTTTTTCCCCTCCAAGGAGCAGAAGTGCTCCTGAATTGAAATATTTAGGAGCACACTAATGCATCCCAATTTGTAGCTGTGCTCAAAATTATTTATCCACTTAGCACACGTCAATTTTAAGGAGCAGATGCTCCGGAAATGGAAGCACTGTAGGGCCCAGTTTTTGTCAACATATTTTGTTTGCCTCCTACGTTCGAGTTCTCGTTATATTTGGCGTGCAGAACTGCGGTAATGTTGCGTATGTCTTAACTTCTGTTCCAACCAACGGGCTGGTGTGAATGTAAGTTAGAAAAAGTTTTGTAATAGTTAGTAAAGTGACTCATCTTTATTAATAAATGCAAATGGCCTTAAATTTTGAGTAAGCAAAGCAGGCTCAACTGACATACAATGTTGTATATACACATTTTGTCCCAGTGATAGGTAAAGATTCATCATGAAATATAAAATTTATACACAACCCGAATTGTTTTAAAATATTCAACATTTCATACATTACACATACTTTCATATGTTATATTTTAGTTAGTAAACTGTTTCTAGGCTTTGTGAAATTGCTTGGTGAGGCATTAGTTAACCCCAGTGCCACGTTACAGTTTTATCTTAATTTGGTGCCCTTCCTTATGCAAACAGCCAGCATGCCAATGAAAGGTCTTGTTTACTGACCCGGCTGAATCTCACCAGTTTGACTGTAATGTGCAGTCATGTAAGTCTGCCAGAATTTCAGCCATGCGTGTTATTTGGTTGGCCAAATGTCAGCAACTTCAGATGAATCACGGTCTTATGTAGGCCGAAAGGCTTCGGATTTGGCCATTCAAACCAGTTCAGCCCTTGACTGGCACACGCATAACTTGATTTGATTTTTTTGAATGACTTTATTTAATGATACTGACTTGAACTTGGTAGAAGCAAGTGGATTGCAAGTTACCAACATCCCCAATCTGGACACTACAGCAGTGATCTCAAACTCCATGTCCTGGCAGGCTGCAGTGTCTGCTGGTTTTTTTTGGTGTCTTTCAACACTTAAATCTAAGCCACTAATCTGTTAATCTAAGAGTGGCTGAAAATTCAGAACGCACTGTTGCTCTAGAGGCAGAGGGAGTATCTAGGGTTCACTCTCCTTCCAACAACATGCCAGGCTACCAAAGTTTACTAGTCTTCAGTGAGATAAATGCCTCATTGAAGTGGGGGGGGGGGGGGGGTGCTGTTTATTAAATTGTATTGTAGCTATCACAAGGTTATTACATTCTGCTTCACGGAGAGTTTACATTTTGTGTTATGGCACTTCAAAAAATGTTTTATTTTATTTTATTTTTTTGTGCGTGGCCGTGTCTCCAAATGAAGATGAAATCTGTTTCACGTCAAGTTGTCCCGGCAACACAGAGAATGAACGGAATGCGAAAGGAACCAGGAACCCACAGACTAAAACAATTTTTGCAGTAATGGTCTCAGTCACAGGCAAACCTGTATGCTATCAGAGAATGATTTGGGGGATAATATAAGCACATACAATTCTAAACATATGTTTCGCGGGCCCCCGAAATATATTCATTGTATGGCAAACAGAGAACATACATTACGTAATGGCAGAGAAAAATAGGGAGGGAAATTGCATTTAAAGAGAGTCAGAGTTGTTTCTGACTGTAGGCCATAGGGTGCAGGATTTAGGGTGCAGGACATAGGCTTAGGGTGTATGCCCTAGGGTGTAGGATGTAGGGGTTAGGGTGTAGGATGTAGGGCGTAGGTTGTTGGATATAGGGCATAGGACATAGGACATAGGGTGGAGGGTATAGGATATAAGGTGTTGGGTGTATGGAAGTTCACTCTAAGGCTGTTGGCTGGTGAGTTAAGTCCACGTTTACACTGAGTGCTGAGGTTTGAAGATTTCATTTTGAAGTGTGAGTTTTCCTGGAGGAAAAATTTCAGCACGGCAAGGTGATCTACACCAGGGACTGGGTGTATATTAGTCAGGTAAATTATAATGGTTTGCTTTTGACTTTTTAGAGATTTTGGGCGATGATAATATTTTTTTTAAGTCTACCCCCTATTTGCTGCCGGTTTTTCTCTTTTACTTTCTCCTTCTCTCTTTTTCACTCCCCTCCCTCTCTCTATCTCTGTCATTCCCTCTCCATTGCTCTCTTTCTCTCTCTCCCTCTCTCTTACTCTCTCCGTCCTGCTCTCTCTCTTCCCCTCCCTCTCTATTCCCCCCTCTCTTTTTCTGTCCCTTTCTCTTTCTTTCTCTCTCTCTTTCCCCTTCCCTCCCTCCCTCCCTCTCTCTCTGCTGACCTCAGCAGGAGTGCCCGCCGCTCTCTCTCGCTCTCTCTCCCCCCTGACTTCCTGTCGGGAGCGGATCCAGCTTCCTGTCGGCGGGGATAAAACGTGGGGGCCGCAGGGGATCCCTCGGCTGAACGCTCTCGGTGTTTTGGGCTGCGAGCTCGGCTGGCGGGATAAGGGGCTCTTTTGGGCCCGTTCGTGCTCATTTGGGCTGTAATTCCGATCGCCATGATTGCACACGTTCCCCCAGGCGCTGTGGCATTAGCGCAGTGAAGGGCCCTGACAGACAGCAGCGGAGCTCCTGGCATAATGCTGGGCTGCCAGTGGAGCACCACAGCCTGTGATTAAGAGGGGTGGAGAGGTGCTTGGAAGGGTCCCACAGTTCCATGTTATATCCTCTCTCACTCACACACACACACACTCACTCACAAACACACACACTCACACATTCACACTCTCGCTCTCTCACACACACACACATACATTCTCACTCTCACTCACAAACACACACACTCACACACATACATTCTCACTCTCGCTCTCTCACACACACAAACACACACATTCTCACTCTCACTCACACACACACACTCTCTCACTCACTCACAAACACTCACTCACTCACAAACACACACATTCACACACTCTCTCTCTCTCTCACACACACAAACACATTCTCACTCACACACACACACACACACTCTCTCACTCACACACACAAACACATACATTCTCACTCTGACACACACACACACACAGGCTCTCTCTCACACACACACACACACACACACACACACACACATTCTCACTCACACACACACACACACACACACACTCTCTCACTCACACACACAAACACATACATTCTCACTCTGACACACACACACACAGGCTCTCTCTCACACACACACACACACACACACACACACACACACTCTCACTCTCTCTCACGCACACACACACACACACTCTGACTCTCACTCACTCACACACACACACAATCACACACACATACACACTTCATCATAAGCCAGTACTTAATGCCAGACCTCATCTCATCAGCTGGATCATTGTTTGGTTTTGGTCTGTATTGTAAATTAAGCACTAGGGCCTTAGCACTTACTGTTGACATATGATGCTTATGTTTCATAATGAATATGTTTCATTATCGTCTAGTTTTTTAAACTACATGCTGCTGATACTTGTGAAAAGTATGCAGCACATTAGGCATATGCTTCCTGACTTGACACTGCGTTTAACTTCAGCGAAGTAAGTACTGAAGGGTTTAGATTCAGCAACCTTCAGTAACGATCAGATTGTGTGCGTTACCCTCGAATGCCCGAGCAATTTAAAGTACAACAGGAATACTTATCGGCTGATCTGCATGCAGTTCTTCACGTTCTCTTTGTGCTGATGCTCAGAGAGATGGTGTTACACCTGCATGGGAACAACCCTGCAGCTTCTGATAAAGCTCACAGCAGCCAGTTGCACGCTAGGGCAACACATGTTCAGGTTGTCCCGACTTCCTTTTGTCAAACGTGTAGACAACACGGTCATTTTTTCCAACAGAGAGTACGACAGGTTCACTCAGGCCGATGAAGTGGCAGAAAGCTTGGGCTTAGATTCTTGGTCAACACAGGCTGCAAGATCCAAAAGCCCATTGGCTGCAGACACACACACACACACACACACACACACAGGCGAGCAGCCACACACACACACACACACAGGTGAGCAGCCACACACACACACACACACACACACACACACACACACAGGTGAGCAGCCACACACACACACACACACACACACACAAGCGAGCAGCCACACACAGTGTTTTAGTGCGTGTGGATTACACCGCAGCACATGCTGGGATCCCCTTGTATTTGGCCCACTGCTCACTGGCTCACAGTTGCAAACAGAGAGATGTGAAAGCGGTCTTGCATCAAAGGAAATTTCTGTTTATTTTTTCCCAACCCTCACCGTATTTTCCATCATTCCTATCAGTTTTGGGAGTATTTTTTACGCACCTGCTTCATTGTGTATGTTTTTGGAGACGGGCACTGTAGGTCACTAGCTTCACTGTGTGTCTGTGGCATCTCAAGATACGGATTCAGTTTATCACAACCTCTTATTTGGAAGTGAACACGATTGTGAAATTTGAAATTTATTCGTTGAGATTGAAAGTAAAAATATTTTGTTGTGTGTTGTTTCAACTTGCAGAGTTGACCTGCTGTACTTGCCTGTTCTTCGAGCACGCAAATGTGTTGTGTACAGTGGTTTCCTTTTAGGGTTGCCCAACCCCGTTCCTGGAGATTTGTCATCCTGAAGGTTTTTATTTCAACCCTAATTTGGCAAACCTGATTCTGCTCAATGGGAGCTGTTGAATGAGGTGTGCTTTGTTAGGGGTTGAAATTAAAACCTACAGGATGGTAGATGTCCAGGAACAGGGCTGGGCAGCCCTGCTTTTAAGTGTATCAGTGATATTTTTGCTGTCAGGCCGTGCTCCCAGATCCCATGCATCTGGATACGCCCAGGAGCCGTTTGCTAACATTTAGCACGTGTTCCTAAGACGGTAGTTTTTAGACGAGCCATGTTTGGGTCAGTTTGTGGGCTCAGAGGCGTCCTGTGAGCCCTTCATCTGCTGTTTTGCAGGAACACGGATTCTGCTTTCTGCTGAGCGCAGGGCGAAGCTATTTCGGGAACAGAAATATCCTGTGCAGTCAGGGCCACTACTTTTCCATTTAAAAACGCCCACTTCCACATTTTTTCCTTTTCATTTTGCGGCTACACTTTCTGTTTTTGAAGCTTGCTTGATTTTTAATCCCTGTTTGTTCTTAGGAGACAGTGGATTAATTGCCGGAATTTATTTAAATAATCAAACATAACAGGATTGCTCGGGACCAGCTTTCCATAATAATTACTAAAAATTTAAAAAATGTAAACAAACATTGAGCTAAATTTTATTAAATTACAATTGCCTTATGATTGCAAAAAGTCACGAAATGCTATCGCTGTCTGTCACCTAGTTACATATCTTCTTACTGCAGTCAAATGATCAGCCCTTTAGAAATGGAAGCATAGCTGTATTATTTACATTTGTATTTACATAAATGGCTGCTACATTTATTCCTGGGCCAGGCACAGATGCAGGCAGCACAGGTTACCCCTCAGTGGCTGTCAATCAATCAGTCAAGCCCCTCCCCCCTTATTCTATTGGTTGATCATTGCTCCACATATGGCCTTAGAGACTACTTGATTCTGTAGCGGTACGTCCCATTCTGCTGGTCCCATTTGAAAACTTCCTGTTTTTTCATAGAGTAACTTCTCGTGTTCATTTTATGATTTTGAAATCGGAGAAGCAGGGGCTCAGCATGCTTGTTTTAAAAAAAAAAAAAAAAAAAAAAAAAAAAAACCCACATGCTTCTGTACTCCGAATGATAAGGCTTAGAACAAACAGCCCATGCAGTAAAAGAAGTCGCTGTTCAAGTGTGAATGTTGAAGTTATCTATTCCTTGCCGTTAAGTTTTGCCCTTGGAGAACCGCGGGGTACAAAAACCCTGAGTTTTAATTGTTATTCTGCAGGTAATCCGTCACTCGAAACGGTTGATTACTCTGCTGCCTCACCTATCAGTGGTGACTTTGATGTGAGCTCTGCTGATCTTAAAGGGTGGGGGTGGGGGAAGGGGTAAATCCCAGCATGCCCTGCTGCTCTCCAAGGGACAACAGCACCACTCACTGCTCACGACAGGCCGGTTTCAAGACGGTCCAGTCATTTCGATCTGACCTGGTAGCTGATCACGTAATGGCGTCGGTCTCCGGGTGTCAGAGTGAAGTAAATATGCATTCTGTACCTGCAGGTTTCGGGACTTTGAGTCCCCTGCTGGTTGCCTTCTCACGCCACAGTGCAGATTGCTGTCTGGGATAATGTGTTGTGACACCCAGCATGTGTAGCTGAAACTCGTTTGCTCACGTTTGTGTTCGTGTGAGCGGTTTACGGCAGCCGGCTGTAGCGATCGCTCGTCAGACGGGGCACAAGCTATTAGATTTTCCAGTCAAAACAACATCTGTTAAGATTGTTAGGGATCTTCACACTGTACGGAGTGCAAGGCTTGTTTATTCGGTATCATACATTAGGTGAAAACTGTTTTCAACAAGTTTTCTACTTGTTTATATATTTGCATATTTAATGGGTGTTACTGTGTGAAATGTGAGGAGGTGTGTTTTAATATCTGTTCATATTTTGGCTCATGCTTTTGCGTTTGACTCTGACTGCAGCCTCCCTCCCGTCACATGACCCTAATTCCGAGCGTCCCCCTGGATTTAGGCCTAGCTCCAGTTTGGAATCATCTCCTTCTGAAGTTGTTTGTCCTTTTTATATTTATATATCAGCCAGCGCTGTATGTCCACACTGCTCATGCTGAGTATGGTTTGGTCGTGGTTTTGTGGCGTGCATTAGCACTGATGATGGTCTTTTTGGGTTTCGTTTTTTGTAGCTTGTCTTATTCTCACACCTTCGTGGCCTCTCTCTCCCCCCCGCCCCCCCCCCCCCCCCCCCCCCCTCATTTGGCCGATCGCCCGCGTTGTTTTGGAAACACGGCTGCCTTGCGTTTCACTTTCGCGTGTTTGTTTGTAAATGTTTGCGGATGTGGGGTCGCCTGCGGTCAGTGCTGTAGGTCCCCTCTCTGTGACCTCACCTGCACCCGCCTGGAGAGCAGACTAAGCTGCCCTGCTTCTCCTTACAGAGGTCAAACATACATCAGGGCCAAAAGTATGTGGACGCCTGACATTCAACAACTCACCCAAAATTATGGGCCTTAACATGGAGCTGGTCCACCCATTGCTGCTGTAACAACCTCTACTCTTCTCGGAAGGCTTTATACTAGATATTGGAGAATTGCTGCGGGGATTTGCTTCCATTCAGCCAGAAGAGCATTGCATGAGTGAGGTTGGACACTGATTGGGCGATTAGGCCCGGCTCGCAGTTGGCTTTCCAGTTGATCCCAAAGGTGTTGGATGGGGATGAGGTCACGGCTCTGTGCAGGCCAGTCAAATTCTTCCACACCGTTCTCTCAACAAAACCATTTCTACATGGACCTCGCTGTGTGCCCTGGGTCATGGTCATGCTGAAACAGGAAAGGGCCTTCCCTAAACTTGTGTGGAAGCACAGAATTGTCTAGAATGCGATCGTATGCTGTGGCATTAAGGTTTGCCTTCACTGGAACCAAGGGGCCTAGCCTGAACCATGAAAAACAGTGGCAGTGTAGTATAATGGGTGAGGAACTGGTCTGGTTCCCGGGTAGGAATACTGCCGTTGTACCCTTGAGCAAGGCACCTAGCCTGCATTGCCTCAGTATACATCCAGCTGTATAATTGGGATACAATGTAGATACTATGTAAAAGTTGTGTAAGTCGCTCTGGATGAGGGCGTCTGCTAAATGCCTGTAGTGCAATGTAATGCAGTGTGTCTTCAGCTCTGTTTCACTGTAGCCTGCCCTGGCTACAAAGTAACAGTAAACCTGCAACACGGAAGCTGCTTTCAATCAACGTTCCAAGTCATTGGAGTCCACATAGTAACATTTGTTGCAATATGCTTCACTGGTCTAAAACTGCCACAGAAGCAAGCCTTGGGCGACTGTGGCAAGGATGAACTCTCTATAGTGTAAGAAATTGGCAGAAAACTCAGGAAGATGAGCATGTTCACCTGATGCTGGCTGAGGTGGTAGTTCAACCAGTGAAAACATGCATTGTGACTTTCTGTATGCTTGTAAATGACAGGCTGAAATCTTGTTGAAGTCTGACTTTAACTGTCAGCCAAGGCCATTTGTGTATTTCAGTCATTTGTATGGTTGGTATTACAATATTTTGTGTTGGCGAAAACAAACTGATGCCAGAAAAAAACTTCCTTGAGGTGCTAGGTCACGGGAACGTGTTAGGATAGGACAGGACAGACACGCACAATCGATTGATGCTTCGTAAAAACTATCAAAACTATCGAAACAAAACGTTTATTGTTGTCACGGCTAAATAAATACTGTAATTTTTTTATCTATTTATTCAATTTTTGGAGCATCAAGCGAGTGTGCGCGTGCCGTGCCTCTGAAGGCGAGCAGGCCGGTCTGCGTGTGTGTGAAATCGGCAGGAATGCAGCTGTTCCCCGGTGGAATTTGAGGAGCGGAAGGCGCACGAGGACAGGCCGGTCTGTTCAGGGGAAGCCAAAACCAGATCGAGCTGTTTTTTTAGCCTCTACATGGGCGGTTGTGGCTTTTTGGTAACGTGTTCTAGCACAAAACGAGAAGGAAAAAAAAAAAAAGAACTGCGCAAGTGATCTTGTCCGTTCTTCCTCGCGGTTGTTTGTTTTAGTGATGCCGACTCGCTGTTGAGCTCCTCCTCTTCGTTTTGAAGTCTTTGCGCCATGCTGATGTGTTTTCTTGGACGGGAACCCTGAACGAGTTCGCACCTCCTTTTACGTGTGCGGCTGTGTCAGGTGTCCAGCGGAGATGAACGCATGACTCACCTTCTTGTTTTTGACCATTAAAAAAAATCAACCCACACCCGCACCGTTTTATTCGTCGGATGATTTCCTTTTTCGTTCAAGCGCGGCAATCGGCTGCTGTCTGATGACTTCCCGCCACTTCTAAGAGCACTCGAGAATGTGTCGCTGTCGCACTTAATGTTCTTTTCCCGCAGTGTTGCAGGAGGCCGTCAAACAGCATGCTCGCCGTGTTTTTTTTTTTTCCTCTTCACGCTGTTGTCACTAAATGCTGGTTCATCTGATGTTGTTACTAAGCTGTAATTTAAAGGGAGAAAAGCACATGATTGACTGCGTAGAACATTTAATGTCCACGTATTTAAGTGTCCAGCCTACTGTTGTAACCATGGTGATTACATTAAGACTGGGTTCCACTAGGACTCTGCACTGTTTTTGTAGTAGCACAGATGGCTGACATATTTAGCCTAACTCTCTTTGGGTGCACTCTCAGAAATAAAGGTACACAAGGGTACAAATTCTGTACAAGTACAAAACTGTACCTCTGAAGGACGGTGCTAGTGACAAGCGATTGTACCTTTCTAGGTACTGAATGGTACCTTTTTTCTGGTAAAGGTACAGTTCTGTACCTTCAAGGGGCACTGCCACATTGACAATCGATTGTACCTTTCTAGGTAGGCTACTGGATGGCACCTTTTTTTCTGAGAGTGTATATGACCTTTTTAAGCACGTCCTCCTCCTTGCTACAGCTTACAGTAACTGTTGGGCTGTGTTGTGGACACACCACTGCTCTAATTGAGTTCAGATTCCCGCTGCTGCACTTTGGACCGAGCAAGCCTGTCCACCTGCCCACATTTCTCAGAATTTCTCGCCCCACCCAGCCAATGCGAAACGTTCTCACACCGTTGCGGTGAAGTTATGACGTTGACAGAAGACTCCAGTAAACATTGAGAGCAGGGCAGTCCCTCTGGGGGGACCAATCATCTTGCAAGGTGTGGGCATTTGTAGGCAAAACACCGATACACGGGCCTGACTACCTGTTTAGTTCTTACACGTGAATAGTTTTACAGTTGAACATAGTTGAACACGATGTGAGATCAAATCGCTCGTTGGAGTATGTTAAATATGCAGTGACCTGCGGTTACTCTTGCAGCAGCTAGCTGGTGTAAAGGAGAAAGTGCGCCAGCCTGCATGTCTTAAAGCGCATTTCCACATGCGCCGCTCTAAGCAAATGGTGTCGCAAATAAATTACATCGGAGACTCGGGGAAGGGGAATTGTGAATCTGTTCCGCATTTACAGGTGTTTCACCTGTAAATAAAACTTTGGACAAGGAGCAGTATTGTTGCCGAGGTTGTTTATTTGTGAACGTTCCACTGCCTGTTGAATGCTAAAAAAAAAAAGCCGCTACTAAAAGTTGCCCCAGGGCCTGTTTCACGAAGCAGGATTCCTGAATCGGGTGACTAACTGCACCGAGTGAAACCCTGTACAGCTCGTTTTACTTCAGTCCATGTTTCAGATTTGGGAGAGTTTCTGGGTTTTACTCAGTGTCGTTATCTAGCCAACGCAGCAAGCCTGCTTCGTGATACCGGCCCCTGGTCCTGATCGGTTGTGTCGTCGCCGATTCGTGTTTCTTTAGTGCTTCAGTTTCCAAGTTAAATCTGGTCCTTCAGGAACGCCTCGCTCTCAGCTTTTGGCTCAAGGCTGTAACACGAAACTGTTGTTTCCGCGGTAACTGCGTCACATGACTCGGTTATAAACATACGCTACGTTCCGTGATTCTGGTTGTTATTGTAGGAAATGGAATGAGAGCTATAGATTTGTTTTTCGCGTTACTGGACGTCGATGAACTATCAATCGTTTTCTTTTTCTAGTCGTTTCCCTTGCCCAATCCAAGGCCGCGGTTTCCGCAGATGTAGACGCCCCGAGTCCGACCGCTGTTTGTTTGTGAGCGGTGAAGCAGTCGGTGTTCGCGGGGTATGGGCGAGGTTTCGTTTGCGTGGGGGATAACAGATAACAGCTGTCGCATTTGCAGACAGTGTACAGAGTGACCCGTACGGACTCCCCCCTTGGCAGTGGGAACAGTTTTAAATCCTGCGGCCTGTCGTCATATGAGCCTTCAACTTAAATGCTCGCTTTGTCTTGCAGAACCGCGTGAAAACACAGCGACTCTGTTATTGTTCCTTTGTGCGTGTTTGTATGTGTTCACTTGTGTGTATAAATAAACCCATGTAACACTTGACTACACAATGGTGGTGAAATGTTTAAAGTGATATTTGTTGTTTTACTGCAGAAAGACGTTGAAAAACCAATGCTGTAATAATATTCATAGACCAAGAAATACATTTGAAGAAAAAGTACATTGAGTGCTATACAAGTGAAGATAGCCTTTGAAGCCCTGCATAGATTAGCACACTGCCTACGTCTTCATGTTCAGTCTTGTCGCCTGAACAGGTCTACCCCCACCTTAATGCTAGTGGCAGTTTTGTGAAGGAGAAATGTTTCTGTATTGGGTTCACAAAGCTTGAATTCATTTACAAGGACAGTGATTTTTTTCCCCCCACTGGTCCAATGACCATATTTTGAAATTGGTATAATTAGCATTGTTGCCTTAGTCAGAATTTTTTTTTATTTTTATTTTATTTTTTTTAGTTGCATCGGGTCAGGAAAAAAAATAATGAAATGAAGCTTAGCTCTTTGATTGAAAAATATTTGTAGAGCATAATTGCCATTTTTGATTTGGTGAGTTCAGTGTGTGTATGTGTGTGTGTGGGGAGGGGGGGGGGGGGGGTTTGTATGTGTTTATAGAGGCAATGTGATATGTTCATAGAAAATAACACCCTTAATTCTCTCAGTTTCTCTGTCTTTATGACCATTCTGGTGTGCCTGAGCGCAGATCCTCCTCCAAAGTATTACAGACCGCCTCTGCCTGAAGTTATAAAAACCTGTTATAGGTAAACTGTCCATATGGAGCTTATGGGACCAGTGGGGCCCAGAGGGCTGGGCATACCTCATTATCCAGACTGAAGTAAAGAGGGATGAAAACACACGGAGGGGGAGATGAAAGGAAGGAAGGAAGGCAGCATGTTGCAGTTTGTCTGGGGGGGGGGAGGGAGGGATGGATGGAGGGAGTGAGGGAGTGAGGGAGGGAGGGAGGGAGCGATATGGGGTTGCTGGGCTGTTATTTAACATGCGTCCTGCTAAAGAAACTGCCTGTTTTAGAGGGAGGGAGAGGGAGAGAGAGAGAGAGAGAGACGGGGGGAGAAAGAGAGAGAGAGAGAGAGGGGGAGGGACTAGGCTTGTATAAGATATGAGTAGTGTGAGTGTGTTTGCAACTGTTGCAGAACAGTTGTATGTCCAAGTGTGTGTGTGTGTGTGTGTGTGTGTGTGTGTGTGTGTTTGTGTGTGTGTGTGTGTGTGTGTGTGTGTGTCCGTGCCCGTGCGTGTGTGTGCATGCATATGTATGTCTGTGTGGGTGTCTGTGTGTATCTGTGTGTGTATGCCCATCTGTATGCGTGTGTGCGTGTGTGCGTGTCTGTGTCTGTCTGTCTGTGTGTGTGTGTGTCTGCATGCATATGTACGTCCGTGTGCGCGCGCGTGTGTGTGTGTGTGTGCGTGCGTGCGTGCGTGCGTGCGTGCGTGCGTGCGTGCGTGCGTGCGTGCGTGTCTGTCTGTCTGCATGCATATGTACGTCCGTGTGCGCGTGTGTGAGAGAGTGTGTGAGTGTGTGTGTGACACCGCGTGGCCCCCTCAGCGATGTACTGTGTCCCAGCTGACATGTAATGTCAAAACATTCCTGTAACACTATAGCTGCGGTCTGGTGCCATGCTTCTGTTACATCACAGCCGTGGTGTGCAAAAGGGCATGCGTTGGCTGGCATGTCAGGGGGCCACACGCGTGTGCTTTCGAACACGTATGGGTTTCAGCACACGTATGTCAGGAGTGTGTGCTGCGGATGAAGTGCAGATTGGGAATGTGTCGTGTTGTGTCCAGTGTACATTTTTTTTGTCATGTGAGTGTTTCTGTGTAATTTTGACTCTGTGTACTGAAGCTGTCCCCCGTGACAGAGAGCCCGTTTCTGTTCTCCTCTTGTACTGGGAAGTGCAGGAAGTTCCTGAACGAGGCTGTTAAATGTACTCTTTGTCAGGGAATTGTGCTCGGCGTGACCCTTGACCTCTGCGCGTGGTGTGATTTTTGTGAAGTTGGGCCGCTGAAATGAAGAGTGTTGGGGGTGGGGGCGGGGGCGGAGTGGGGTTCGCCCCGCTGGGGTCCTCGGGGGGTGCGTTGTCTGGTGGCCTGTTGGGGTACGGACCCCGTCTGACCACGCAGGGAAAGACCCGTCCTCAGATTCGGGCCTGAGGAGAGGAGTCCGCTCTCCCCTCTAGCTGCTGTGTGCCCCCACAGAATGCGGAGAATGGAATTGGACAGACAGCAGTGTTCTATCTTTACAGCACTGCTGTTTCACTGTAACGCTGTTCTCGTGTGTGAGTCTTCATCAAGTCCTGCCTGTAGCCATATCATTTTCATCATCATCATCATCATTGTTATTATTATTATTGGATTTAGGTCACTGACTTCTCTTTTACATATTTTCTTGTCAAACACTGTACACTGGAGTGCTTTTAAAATATTTACATTGATATTCTTTTCCATTTTCCATGTATATGGATACAGTAGCATTGGTTATCATACTCTCTCTCTGACTGACTCCCTTCCTTCCTCCCTCCCTCCCTCCCTCCCTCCCTCTCTCTTTCTCTCTATACAGTTGGTGAGTGAGAAGGTTGGAGGTGCAGAGGGAACAAAACTGGATGAAGACTTTAAAGATTTGGAGCGGGTGAGTGCGTCGTCCTGCCTGCTGTCGTCACACGCGTCTAATTCTGTTTTTTTAATGGAGAAGTGGGAATACGGCGTCCTGCGCTTCCTGTTCGGTGTGAAGCGGCTGCACTCTGGCGGCGGGAGAGCAGCTGATCCGCCTCCTGCGATCAGAGCCTGTATTCATAAAGCATCTGTAGCAGGAGAGCCGATCCAGAGTCACATTTCTCCTCACGGTCTCCTTATCAGTATTAATAAAGCATCTGGAGCAAAGCAAATCTGATTCACGCTCACGTTTCCACTGCCCATCTTCTAACTCGTATTCATAAAGCATCTGTCGCTGTAGAGCTGATCTAGGCTCGTGTTACCCCTGCCTATCTCATATACCGTATTCATAAAGCATTTGGAATTAAGAGCTAATCTAGGCCGGTGTTAGCCCTGCCCATCTCCTAAGCCATATTCATAAAGCATCTGGAGTAAAGAGCTAATCTAGCTCGCGTTAGCCCTGCCGTGAGTCTTGACACTCCGGCTCAGCCTGAACAGGCTTAGCTGGCCTCCTGCTTCTCCAAACAGTGGATCACATGACCTCATGGCATCAATCAATTAAATACAGTCATGTCCCGCCAATGACAGAAATGGGGGGGGGGAATTAATGGATTTTGTTGTGGGCGTCTTGTCTGCGGTTTCTATTAATATCCTTAATTGGACAGATGTGTTTACTCGTTTGCTGAGAGAATAGCCTGGATCTATTCTGTGTGCCTGGTCATGTGATCAGGGATGGATCTGTGTATGTGTGTCCTCCGGGCACTGGTGCATACAGGATCGACTGCAGCATCAATAGAAAAACGTCAATGAGGCCATCTGGGTAGTGTAGAGGTATAAGCACTCGCCTACCACCCCAGAGACCCGGGTTCAATTCCCGGCAGCGGTACTCCCGGCTTGGTCCTACGAACACAGTTGGCAGTGTTCGCGGGTGGGAAGCCAGTGAGGGTATGAGTCCTGATCGTTGCATTAGCGACTCCTCCTGTTCAGCAGGGAGGGGATCTGGGTGAACCTCCACACGCGATTCGCTCTCCCAGTGAAACTCCTCGCTGTCAGGTGAAAAGAAGCGGCTGGCGACTCCACACGTATCGGAGGAGGCATGTGGTAGTCTACACCCTCCCCAGACCGACAGAGGATAGAGGCATGGAGGCATGTGGTAGTCTACACCCTCCCCAGACCGACAGAGGATAGCGCATCGACCAGGACTGTGATACACACGGGGAATTGGTATATCAACTAAATTGGGGAGAAAATGGCAAGAAGAAAAACATCAATGGAGGGCGCGTACTTGTGCTTCCGTCTGAGCCAATCACGGTCCACCTTGGGAGTTTCTGCAGGGAATCTCGGCGTTTCTGTGGAAAAGGGCTGTGTTTTGTTGTCCTCCCCTGCCCCCCCCCCCAAACCCCCCCTCCCTCTGCGGCGTCCGGCGGTGGCTCGAACCTCGTTAAGCCTGACGTGGCACGGCGTAGATCGCGGCGTGGCGGGGAATTTCCGTCCCTTAGTCATGGGGGGGATGGGGGGGGGGGGGCAAACAGATGGAAACGGTTACCCCGGCGGTGGGCGACGCCCCCACGGTGGAGCGGGACGACGCACGCACAGGCTAAACGCGCTCGCTTCGCTCACCGTCCGTCACACAAACATTAGCTTTGAGGTCTTTCACTTACGAAGATGGGAGAAGTGAAATAAAATATGCCTTCAAGACACTGTAACGCTTTACAAAATATATGGGCAAATATATATGTTGCCACTTTTGGAGATGCGTGGGGCCGTGTGTATACACACACACACACACACTCACAAAATAATACGTACTGTACCTTCCTGTAAAGTATATTTACAACATACGTAAACGGTTTAACACGGGGTATTCCTTAACGGTATTAGGAATCGTTTGTGGTAGTTGTGCTGTATGGAGACGTTTCCTGTCTGGTTTTTTTTTCACCTCGTTCTGTTGCTGTTTCGAAGGCCGTATTTAGGGCGATGTTGCCGACGCCCCTTTCTGCTCTGCGGGTGTCCGAACGGGTTTCAGTAAAAAAACGCGCCTCTTTCTCAAGTGAGGGCGCGGGACGCTGGTTCCCGTCTGAGACTGGGCCGAGGGTAATTCCGCTTCCCTGAACTGCGGAAAGTTTTAGCCGGAATGTTCCGGGCCTGAATAGCCTGGAATGTTTGTGATACTTATACGGTGTGGTCTGCAAACCCGTTATTTGAGTTCTACTCGGAGACAAAGCATTCACATTTAGGCGTTGACCAGCAGCTCTTTTCCAAAACGATTTAATGAGCTGCATGTATTCCATCTGTATATTTAACTGGAACAGTTCAGGTTCAGCGCCTTACTCTGGGGTACAGCGCCAGTGCCGAGGCTGGGAGTCAAACCTGCAACCTCCGAGCTACAATCCCAGTTCCTCTAGCCATTCTACTACACTGCCACTCCAACACAACAACATGAGGGAAATATCTTGATTTGTGGTGCTTTTGCTCCTGTGTTTTGTAGAAAGTCGATGTGACGAGCAAAGCTGTGGTCGATGTGATCTCCAAGACCTCCGAGTACCTGCAGCCCAACCCAGGTAAGAGACTCGAGCCTGGCGTTGCTGTGCACAGACGGGGACCGTTAGTAAGCTATGATCTGCTGACATCATTACCGACCTAATACAGAAATCCATGTATTGTCACCTGTTTGTAAGTGCCATTTTACAAAAATGTATTTGTCGAATGATTTTTTGACATTGTAGACTGTATGTTTCAGCATTACTGCTACAGTCCACTACTTTTCTCATGCATCTCTCTAGATTTATACTTTTTTTTAACCTTCTAATCCTGTTCTCTCTCTCCCTCTCTTCTACTCTCACTCACTCTCAATTCTCTTGGCTTTTTTCTCTTTCACTCGTGCTCACACATCTCTCTAACCCCACTCTTTCTTTGTCTCGCACTCACCCCTCTTTCACCTCCCTCCCTCTCTTTCCCTCTGTTTATCACTCCCTCTCCCTCCCTCCATCTCTCCCCCTCTCCTCCTGTTTTCCCAGCATCCCGTGCGAAGCTGTCCATGCTGAACACGGTGTCTAAGATCCGGGGGCAGGTGAAAAATCCGGGGTACCCCCAGGCAGAGGGGCTGCTGGGAGAGTGCATGTCCAAGTACGGCCGCGAGCTCGGCGAGGACACCAACTTCGGTGCGTGTGTGTGTGTGTGTGTGTGTGTGTTTATGTTTGTATGGTTGTGTACGAGTGTGTGTATCCGTCTGTGTGTGTCTGTGCGTGTGCATGTGTTTGTGTGTGTGTGTCTGTCTGCCTGTCTGTGTGCATGTGCGTGAGTGCATTTTTTTGTTTGTTTGTGTTTGTATGCGTGTGTGTCTGAGTGTCTGCATTTGTGTGCGTGCATGTTCGTGTTTCAGTGTTATGTCGTGTGTGACGCTTTCTGGATGTGAACTGATCTTGCCTTTTCCTCGACTGTGCTGCAGGGGGCGCTCTTGTAGATGCAGGGGAGTCCATTAAGAGGCTGGCAGAAGTGAAGGACTCTCTTGATATCGATGTGAAACAGAACTTCATTGATCCCCTTCAGGCGCTGTGCGACAAGGACCTGAGAGAGATACAGGTAAACGCCCCTGGCTCCAGACATTAGGGACTTTTATTTTGACACGTTCATGCATCAGCTTCGGGTAGCAGCATCAACCACAGACACATTCAGACGAAGTTGGGCGTAGTCATTCCAAAACAGAATTGCTACGACACCACTGTATTTGACACTACTGTATCAACCTCAGAGGACCGCAAGATATCGAAGCAGCAAAGAGTGCAGTTGGTGTCTTGAAGCAGTCATTTGCGAGGGAGCGTATAAGCTGTGCAGTAGCGTCAGCGTCGCTGCTGTAATTGACAGTATCGCAGTGTGTTATTTTACCAGCTCTGACAGGACGTGATTACGGTTGTGTCTGAGGCCCTGGGCTGGAGCCGGCTGTCAGACAGACCAGCATGGAGCAATGTCAGCTGTGTGTGTGTGTGTGTGTGTTAAGGGTGTGTGTGTGTGTGTGTGTGTGTGTGCGCGCGTGCAGAACTGACGGCTGGTGTCTGACAGACCAGCATGCATCTGGAGGAGTGTCAGCTGTGCTTGAGTTCGAAAGTGTGTGAGTGTAACTCAGCCCAAAAGTCACAACAGAAGCCTGCCTATATTGAATTTCTACACATTCAGAGTTTATTCAAGGAGAGAAAATGACAGGGTCTTATGAGATCTGGGTCTACATAAAGTATCTTATAAAGAGTAGAATCCCCCCCCCCCAGAATTCTCGATCGATGTTCTAGAACTCTGTTGCTGTTCACTTGCCAGTAGTGATTGTGACATCAGCATTAGAATGTTCAGTTAAGAGCATTCCAATCACACATTTGCGATGTCACGCCTTTAAGGGTTAATTCATAAAGCCCCTTTTAATGTGCTACAGGGAGATGATAGCCTTTAGCCCTGTCGGCGTGTGCGTGCTTGCACGTGAAGGTTCTGTGTCTTGGGGCTATTTGCAGGCAGGAAGTGTCACTGTGATAATCATATTCAGAAAGTATGTCTGAGCACCAGGGCTGGTCCAGGTTCAGGTTTTCCCGTTCTAACCCTGAGCTGAATGGCCAAACTGATCCTCTCACTCCACCTAGCCCTGACCCTGGTCCTGTCCAAATGCTAACCTCGACCCTAATGAGCTGTACAGCCAAACTGATCCTGGGTCAGTCTCTCACTGCACCTGACCCTGACTCTGGTCCTGTCCCAATGCTAACCTTGATTCTTATGAGCTGTACGGCCAGACTGATCCTGGGTCAGTCTCTCACTGCACCTGGCCCTTCCCCTCAGCACCATCTGAAGAAGCTGGAGGGCCGGAGGCTGGACTACGACTACAAGAAGAAGCGCCAGGGGAAGATCCCGGACGAGGAGGTGCGGCAGGCGCTGGAGAAGTTCCACGAGTCCAAGGAGGTGGCCGAGACCAGCATGCACAACCTGCTGGAGACCGACGTGAGTGTCCCCCCCCCAGCCCAGCCCACCCCACCCCCAAATCACTCCCACCCCACAATCAGCAGGACGCATGACCCTTGACCCTGGAGGAGAATGTCTGTCTTGGGGGAAAAAAATAACTTGTCTGTTTACTCCATTTAAAAAGTCATTTCCGTGGAATGTTAAGTTTTAGCAGCCACATCTGTTCATTTCAAATGCTGGAAATACCAGCTGTCAGAATGCTGGGCTTTGTGCTCTAATTGGCTACAGTGCCATCTAGTGGCCAAAAGTAGCCGAAGCATCTTGGTTCTTGGCACTAAATGGGACTGGCTGGATTAAACTCTGATCTGGCTCTTAAGGGGGGATTTCTCTGTCTGTTGACATGTGCTAATGGTTTTAAATGTCATTACGAAACCAAAGGCAGATTTCCACTCAGGAAAGTACTGTTTCTTTTCTATTATATTCACCAGATGTAATGTTGGAAAGTGATTAAAATGTCTGTGCCCCAAGCAGTGTACTGCAATAAAGCTGTAATACAATTAGTTCTGATCTGTAGGACCCCCACCCAAGCTCAAGCCATTTGAAGGGGGGCCACATCATAAGTTAATTATATTATTAATTTTTTTTTTAAAAAAGGTTTTATAATTTTAAATATTTCTCCAAATCCTTATATAGTCAATGCATCTCAGGTCTGGCCAGGGACCCCCAGGGGGGTCTCTGGTCCCCCTGTTTAAACCCCAGGCAGTACAGTCCCGACTCTGACTGCTCTACAGGATTGTAGTCTTCACCGTTCAGCTTTTGTCCTTATTACCTCTCTTCAGTGGAAAACAGGCTTTTTATTTTTGACCTTCAGTTGCCTGCCAGACTGCCGGAGTTTTAAGGAATGCATTCAGTCCCCCCCCCCACGTGACGAGGTTTAGCCTCTGCATACCTGCGGGCTTTTGTTAGCTGAGCTGCGCTGCTTTAAGGCTAACGCAGCTAACGTAGACGGCGATCCGCTCCTCGGCTCCCCATTGGCCGGGCGCTACGGCATGGAAAGTCCCAGTCTTCCCGAGGCGGCGAGCTCGGTTACTTAGTAACTGTTCGACGGGACTGTTTCTGTTTGCCAATGGTCCTGTGATGACTCATGGCCGTGACCTCTGAACTCCGCGTGGTGTGTTTTAACTCCTGAGTGTGTCAGTTCCTGAGTGAGTCTGCTCAGTGTATTTTTTTTTAGCTCCAGTGTGTTAATTGCGGAGTGTGTGTTGATTCTGAACTGCACCTGCGCAGTGTGTGTGTGTGTGTGTTAACCCCAGTCAGCTTTCTCTGTTCTCACTCCTGTGTGTGTGTGTGTGTGTGTGTGTGAGAACCCCAGTCTGCCTGCTCTGTTCTCACTCCTGTGTGTGTGTGTGTGTGTGTGAACCCCAGTCTGGCTGCTCTGTTCTCACTCCTGTGTGTTTGTGTGTGTGTGTGTGTGTGTGTGTGTGAACCCCAGTCTGGCTGCTCTGTTCTCACTCCTGTGTGTGTGTGTGTGTGTGTGTGTGTGAACCCCAGTCTGGCTGCTCTGTTCTCACTCCTGTGTGTTTGTGTGTGTGTGTGTGTGTGTGTGTGTGTGAACCCCAGTCTGGCTGCTCTGTTCTCACTCCTGCGTATGTGTGTGTGTGTGTGTGAGAACCCCAGTCTGCCTGCTCTGTTCTCACTCTTCCCTGTGTGTGTGTGTGTGTGTGCAGATTGAGCAGGTGAGCCAGATTACCTCTCTGGTGGAGTCGCAGCTGCAGTATCACAAGCAGGCCGTGGAGATTCTGGAGGAGCTGTCGGAGAAGCTGCAGATCAGGTGAGTTTGCGTGTGCGCCTGCGCGCGTGCGTCCGCTCGTTTGCAATCATACGTGCTCATGTGATCGCACGCATCCGTACGCGATCGTACGCTCTCGTGCGATCATGCGTGTTTCAGTCAGGTGTCCTCTGTGCCCCACACAGAGCAGGGACTGCTCTGGTAAAGATGTGACTGAACCTGTTTCATTTCTGCATCACCCTGCTCTGCTTTTTAAACATTACTGCCTTAAGGCTGCAGCCCTGAGAATGATTCATATGTGAAAGACACCTCCATTCCAGCTCTATCACACATGGAAGGTGAACCGGGGGGGTGGGGTGGGGGTGAGGGGGGGTGCTGTTCTGCAGGTTAACACCATCCTCTCTCTCTGAGCCCT
>NC_049204.1:7743177-7773177 GCF_013347855.1 Anguilla anguilla | reverse complement strand
TCCGAGGTGCTAAATTGCCAGTAATCTTCGGCGTTCTAATTCTTATTGGCTTGTTTTTCCTCCTCATCCCTTTCTCCCCCCCCCCCCCTCCTCACCTGTTTCTCATCTCCCCCCCCCCTCAGTATCGGAGCAGCCCTGCTGCAAGGCGCTATACGACTTCGACCCGGAGAACGAGGGCGAGCTGGGCTTCCGCGAGGGCGACATCATCACGCTGACCAGCCAGATCGACGAGAACTGGTACGAGGGCGCGCTCCACGGACGCTCGGGCTTCTTCCCGCTCAACTACGTGGAGGTGGTGGTCCCCCTGTCCCACTAAAGAGAGAGGGAGGGGTGAGAAGGGGCGAGAGGGAATGGGTGAGAGGGGGAGAAAGAGGGATGGAAGGGGAGGGAGGGAGGGAGGGAGGATACCAAAGTCACGTTCATCCTCACCTGCACCTTCAGCCATTTTGTTTTTTTCGCCTGCGACTGATCAGTGCTGTGGCAGCCTGGCTTCGGGAAGAGCCCCACAGCACTGGGGGGGGGCGGGGGGGGGGTGGGGGGGGGGGGGGGGGGGGGGGCGGGGCGGGGGGTTCTCATTCTGTCTTGGAAACGGTGAGGAGGACTGTCACTCGAACATCACCAACAGACTAATTTCATCCGTTTTTTTTTTTTTTTTCCTTTTGGCTTTGTGGAGGCCCCAGATGGAAAAATCTGCCGTTTTGACATTTAATGTGCACCACTGACTGACTTCTGTCCCAGTCTCAGTGTTCAGGGCCACACATAGGTGTGATCTCATGCCTGCTCAAGGACCTTTTAACGTCCGAAGAGCCTTGAAACCTCTGCATATCCAGACGTCTTAGCGGAACAGGTGAAGAAAAAGAAAAAAAAGATGCATTAGCACCTGCTTTGAAGTGGCTCTCTCTACCACGGGTGTCGGTTTCTGATGCACGCTGTGCAGGCGAATCGAAACACCCAGATTTCTGTCCCGTTTCGATCCTTTGCCTTCTGCTGCCACCTGCTGGTCGGGACGTGACAGTGACGGTCCTCCGAACATTATAAATGCCTTTAGAATCGTGGCTGTGACCCCCAAGTCGGTGCGTCTGTCCCGCCAACAGTGTCCCCTTTAGAGACCACACCTCAGGACAGGGCCTTTGGTCTGTTAGTATTTCCGTTGTTTCCGTTTTTTGTTTTAGTATTTTTTTTTTTTCCCTGCATTGTTTTGTTCCAGACGTGTCATAACCTGTTAAAACTGCACCTTTGGACCTTCGCTGAAAATGATCCATCCCGATGCTGATTGGCTGTCTAGCAGCACAGCAGCAGACTCCGCCCCCCTCCCCTTGATAACACTAAGCCTGTAGAACACTAGTCCTAATGGAAGCACTACACTCCAAATGTTTAATTTAAGCTTCTCCCACATCCCTCTGTCTACCCTCCCTCCCTATGGTGGGACAGTTTTGGGGAACCCCGCCCCCCCCCATGGTGCTCATTTCAGTACAGTTAATAAACACCCACAATCCTGAGCCTGTGGTCCAGAGAATCTGTATGTACCTGCAGGCTTACTCAGATACAAATGTAAGGTAAAGTGTAGGTGAGTGTTGTGGACGTGATTGGCTGACTCTAAGCATGCATGTCTGTGCTTTGTCTCTCTGTCCTTGTCTTTGGATTTCTTTGTCTCTGTGTGTGTGTGTGTGTGTGTGTGTGTGTGTGTGTATGCGCACGACTGCACACATGCTTGCATCTATGTGCGTGTGTGTGCACGTGCACTGGCTTGTGTGTGTGTGCGCACGTGCGTGTCTGTGTATGTGTGCGTGTGTGTGCACGTGCGCTGGCGTGTCTCTGTGTGTGTGTGTGTGTGTGTGTGAGAGGGAAGAGTTCCTGTTGAAACAGGCTGGTGTCATTAGAGCAATGATCTTGTTTCACTCAAACAGCTTTGGATATTTACCTGTGTGCTGGTGTGAGCTGTGCCTGTGGGCCATCTGTACACTGTTCTGTTTAACACGCCGCCCCCCCCCCCCCCCATTTTTCCAGGCGTCCAGTTAGTACCCTCAGAGGCCTCTCCCACCATACTGCACCCCCCCCCCCCCAAAAAAAAAACCTCATTCTCAATGTTAGCCATAAAGACGTTTACATACTTTTATACCTGTATAATACACCCATGTTAGTGTGTGTTTCTTTATGTCTCTGTCTGTGTGTGCGTGTGCATGTTTGTGAATGGGTGTGTGTGTGCGTGTGCGCATGCGTGTACCTGTTTGTGTGTGCGTGCATGTGTGCATGCGTGTGTTTGTGTGCATGTGTCAAGTGTCCTGGTGCGCAGGAACTGAACAACCAAAGCCCTGCATCAAAGGGAATATGCTAACAGGCTAACGTATTTTTAAAAAATAAAAAAACAAGTTAAAAAAAATATATATATAAAGTGAAAATTATAATGGGTGTCTCAGCATTGCCATGAAGCTTAGGAAGGACTGGAAAAGGTTAAAGGCCACGCAGTGCTAAAGCTAACTGCTCTGGGTAATTAGGTTGATGAACGGGCCTGAAGACTTGCTCTGCACAGACTTGCTTGCATGTGCCTTTTAATCGCACTACAGATAAAAAATAAGGGTGCATTACTGTCCTGTTTCATCAGACTACCTACGGGACCTTTTTGATATAATTAAAACACCGTTCTGCTACTTTGTAGTATTTTTAATATACAAAAATCATGACAGAAATGCCTTTTATATATGTGTCCTACCCTGCCTATTGCTTTGTACTCCAGGTAATTGTTAAAAACGCTTTATTGCTATACTGTCCGGGCGAGTCCAGGAGCTGATATAAAAAAATTGAGTAGCATTATTCTGTTAACATACTTTTTGTGATTCCTGTACTTGTGTTAAAGAGCATCATGTCCGTTTTTCCGTCTTTAAATAAATATGAATGAAAAAAGAGTTGTGTGGCCGAGACTGTGGCTCTGTCTCATTGTAAGGGAACTGACTGATTTGGTTTGTGATGTGTGATTGTACTTCTCCCTCTGAATGAGTGCAATTTACTTTACTTACTAAAATCCTGACAGTGCAGCCAAAGCTTATTACAGCAGTTACCAAGCTACCGTAATAAACTTTAAAACTGTGATTGTGGGTCGGGTTCCACTGGTGTACGCCGTGAGAATTGACTGGGGTCACGGGAGAATTTTAAGAGAGATTTTTTTTCGTTAGAACAATTCCAAGGCGTTTATACCGGTCTCAGTAAAACACTGAAAATGCGCGGGGCTGCATTTTAATGCGGTAGGACATGGAAAACGTGCTCGGTCCGGTTTAACTGGGCCTAGATGACAGACTGTATTCCGGTCCGCTGTTGGGGGCAGGACGCGTTTTATGTGTTTTAAAGGGGAATCAACGTAGGACCCGACTATCCTGTTATTCGCATTACCCAACCCCTGAAGCGGCACGGAAATGCAGTATATGTCAAGAAAATATTGCGACAAAAATATTTTCATTGAAGAGAGACATTAAGAAAATATGGTTTATAACGACGACAAAAAATGTGGTTATAAAACCGAGAGACACAAAAACCGTCAGTCGTGACTCTGGGAGTTTACAGCCTCTGCGCGTTCCTGCCGAAACGCTGTCTGCCCTCCGTGAGGATACTGGGACCCCAGGAGACGGGAGATAATGTATCGCACTATTTAAAGCCGGAACTCGCACAGGTCTCAGGTTAATGGGGGGAGCAGGTCGCTCCAGAGATGTGCAGACCTGCTCTTTTTGTTTATAAAAACGGGTGAAAATCTGGTAGTAGCATCTTGGTCCTGTAATGTAATGTAATGGTCCTTGGGCCGTGTCTAAGATAAATGGTTCTGCTGCGGGCACCGCCCTGCAGCTGTGCTAGCTTGGAGAACTCCACTTCCGTGAAGCTGAAGATACGTTAGCCCCGTACCTGTTTAAACGTCACTCATACAGGACGGTAATTAATGCTGTGGTCGTGCTATTGAATTTATTCTACGAGTGTGCAGAATCGGCGTGAGGGATTACCCAGCATGCCCTGCTCCCCTGTCCCTACAGCCACTCGCGTGAATATGAGCCGCCTGACAAATGAAAAGATGAGATTTATTGGACCCTCGCGGTAATCTTTAAAAAAAAAATCCTTTGAGCGCCCCATGATGGACCATTTCCATTACAATCAATTACTGTGTGTGTGCGGGTGTGTGTGCGTGCGTACGTACGTGTGTGTGTGTGTGTGTGAAAAACACGTCAGACACGGCAGGGGGAGGGTTCCAGTGTGTATTAACTTTTAAAGGTATCCAGTAGATGAAGGCATTGTTCTCATATATATATATATATATATTTTGTTTAAATTAAGACATTACCACAGACAGACTGCACCCGGAAGGAAGATTCGAGTGCCAAAGACAAACGGGAAGATTTGCCGTGTGGGCGGGGTTAACTCTGTGATTGGCTGTCGGGCCTCCAATGAAACGAGACCCCGACACTCCGTTAACGACTACTCAACGCGAGGAAGCGCCCGCGGCTACGGACCAGACGTGCTGCAGAAACACTGTCAGTGATACAGACCGAGTAGAGGGGCACTCTACGTACACACACACACACACACACAAGTACAGGAGTACCCTACATACACATACAACGCGCACACACACCCACAGGAATGTAGGGGGTAACCTACACACACACAAGTATAGGGGTACCCTATGTACACACACAGACAAGTACAGGGGTACCCTACATACACAACACACACACCCAGAGGAATATAGGGGTAATCTACATACACACACACACATACAAGTATAGGGGTACCCTACATACACACACACGAGAAGAGAGGTACCCTACATACAAAACACACACACACCCACAGGAATATAGGGGTAACCTACATACACACACATACAAGTATAGGGGTACCCTACATACGCTCAACATACTCATGAGAAGAGAGGTATCCTACACACACTACATACACACACAAGTATAGGGGTACTCTACACACATACACACACAAGTATAGGGGTACTCTACACACACACACACGAGTATAGGGGTATCCTACACGCACAACACATACACAAGTACAGGGGTACCGTACACTCCCTCACACACACTTACACACACACACTGCGCTGTGGGATAGGAGCACGCTCAGTTCACAGTGTGTCTGCGGTCACAGGGAATTTCGGCGTTCCCGTCCCGTCGTGCACGGGTGGGGCTCCGGACGGAAGCGCCCACAGGTGGGGGCGGGAGAAGATCTGGGCCCCGAGTTCCGGAAGTGAAACACACCACCTCCCCTCCTCCTCCTCCTCCTCTTCCTCAATGCGCGTTGCTCAGCTGGCTGTACACGTGCTCCAGGATCTGGGAGTAGGCCTGGTCCTTGGGGGCGTGGCCACTCAGGGAACCCTGGGATTGACAGGTGATTGACAGGTAAGGCACAAACGCACACTGACGAGCCGTACAGCAACACAGACGTGTGACCGAGCAACGGCCAAGCTTTTATTCTGTAAACAGCTCCTTCCACTTTTAATGCACACTTTAATTTGCAATGCAACATTCAATTAGTTATTTCAGCCATTTCAGTTCCACGTAGTGGGTGCGTAGATCAAATCATTTCAGTGACTGCACTTGTAAAAAGATCTGCACTCTATTGAGTATTTCTTGGTTCGGATTGGATTAAAAGAACGGAGGGTAATCCGCTCCTAATGGCTGGAAGTGAATAGCCGCTATCACACTGACGCTCGCTGCACTTCGGTGTGTAATGGCCGTTTACGCATCAGTGGTGGGCAAGGAGGCGGGAGGGGCCTGTCTGTTTAACTTCTCTTAAATATTTCATCAGCCCAATCGTTTAGTAATTGATATTTTTAGCTACATTTCTTGATAAGTTCATGAATGACATCTGAAGACTGACTGTGTGTCCCAACATGAAACAGCCTTATTGTGGTCAAATGTACACTTAAACCAGCATAAGTGTATTTGTTCTCGGCTAGAAATAGCTTTACAAAATAAGTAATTGTACCTTACTGAACCCGTGTTCAGCAGTTGTCTACGATCATGAAAATGCACTTTTTGTACGTCGCTTTGGATAAAAGCGTCTGCTAAATGAATGTAATGTAATGTAATGTAATGTATTGAGATAATTAGCTCATTTGGCCAGCAGTAATTGGTGACACTGAAAGCCTGTGTACACACTGGAATTTCCCACCCGTGGGGCCTGTATCAGGAAGCAGGGTTACCGAGTTACCTGGATAACTGCGCCGAGTAAAACCCGGAACCCTCCCAAAAAGTGGAACACGGACTGAATTTCAAAAGGGCTGTTCCGGGTTTTACTCAGCGTAGTCATCCAGGTAACTCAGCATGGGGTACGCGGGTCACTGGGTAACACGGGAGGACGCAGACCTTTATTTTGTCCAGCAAAGTGGTGTCGGGGCTCCACAGCTGACCGAACTGAACCAGGTCTGGGGCACCCCTGTAGAACTCCACCAGCAGCATCTGCAGCCAATCACAGATGGGCACAGTCACCCCAACAGCCAATCCAATCACAGCTTGAAGGTGCTGAAACTGGGCAACCGATGGGAAATCGCCAACCGCAAGGGACTGAACACGTCTTTGACAGTGAAAGCCGTTGTCACGACAGCAAAAATGAAAGAGAAGAGCCAGAACGTGGTGTTCAGGGTTTATGACGGTGATGGAGGGCGGACGGTACCATCTCGTTGAGCACATCGCTGGTGAGGAAGTTGTCCTGAACGTAGGTCACCTCCACCGCTACAGGAATGCCGTAGTCGTTGGGCCGTTGCTGAAGGAGAAGAAGAGTGGACGTGTAAGAGCGCGTTAAGAAGACTGAACGCGTAAAAAAAAACGTGTTGTGAACGCGCAAGGCTGTCGTTTACGGTCTGGCGTCAGGATCCCTCTGTAGCTCACCTCTGGGGGCGGGACCACCCAGAAAGGCGTTATGGTCGAAGCCACGCCCTGGTTGCCGTGGTAATAGGGGCCTTAAAAATGCAAAAATGGAGAGATAGGGTCAGGAATGAAGATCGCCGGGTTTAGCGCATGATAATTATCATGTGCGGCCATTTTGTTTTTTGGGCGCACTGACCGCAGATGATGCCCAGGCAGGGCTGGAAGCCGTTGTTGCTGCCCTGGAGACGCAGCTGATGGTCCATCTGGGAGTCGATGTCCTGCAGGGACGGCAGGGCAGGGCCTCGGGGGTGGCTGTGGTACCAACCGACCAATGAGAGCCCCCGCATGAACAGGTTCTGGCAGATCTGTGAAGTCATCACACCGGCAAGAGATAAGAGTGAGGTTTTTGAGTGAAGTTACAGCTAGCTGTCAGTCACTGAATTATTAGAACCAATTAAAACCATTTGCTCTCCTCAACAAAACAAAACAATTGGCCCACATTATAAGTTATCGGGTCATAGCTCCTCCCATTCTGGGTTTCCCAGCACAGCAATACTCCACCAATCACACCCCCTCCTGACATATAACATTTTTATACCTACATCGGAGTTGTCAGTACTCAGGCAAATCTCAACGCACTGTCACGGGGTCACAGGGGGTTTGCTAGTGTCTGATTAGTCTCTACCACAGACATTATCTCTAGAGGGAAAGGATACCTATTTGTGAAATTGCTTTAAACTGAAAATGACTGGCAAGTGTTCGCTAATGCTGAGAATTGAGTTTGAATTTTTGGCTCCAACTGGACCCACGCGTACGTGAGAGAAAAATTACTCGGTCAGGCAGTGATTGATCAGCATATACGCTATATGACCAAAGGTATCTGGACACCCTTGGTCTGGGACTGTTTTTTTATGGTTTGGGCTAGGCCCCTTAGTTCCAGTGATGGCAAATCTGAATGCTACGGCTACATCACATTCTAGATGATTTTGTGCTTCCCCAACAGTTTGGGGAAGGCCCTTTCTTGTTTCAGCATGACAATGCCCCTAGGCACACAGCGAGGTCCATATAGAAATGGTTTTGTAGGGAACTGTGTGGAAGAATTTGAATGGTCTGCACAGAGCCTTGACCTCAACCCTATCCAACGCCTTTGGGATCCATGTGAGAGCCAACTGCAAGCCAGGCGTAATCGCCCAATCAGAGCCCAACGTCACTAATGCTCTTCTGACTGAATGGAAGAAAATCCCTGCAGCAACGCTCCAACATCCAGGATAAAGCCTTCCCAGAAGAGTGGAGGTTGTTATAGCAGCAAAGGGTGGACCAGCTCCATATGATTGCCCAACATTTTGCATGAGATGTTGGATGTCAGGTGTCCACGTACTTTTGGCCATTTAGTGTACACAGAAACTGAGGAGGTGTATCTGGGCTCAGAGAGTCAGCCTAATGAGCTTCACCGTACGGCTGACAGGTGAAGCTGGTGACTGATTGGTTTACCTCCTCCTCTACAGCGGGGGCCGAATCTCTGTCGGCCAATCGTGTGCGACACGGGAAAGCCCGCAGAACCGTCAGCACTGGAAGAAAGGCGGGAAAAGAAACACGCATTTGGATTACAGTGATAAATATCAGGCTATCAATGCACTTAGTACCCTGAGTAGGACCAAAACAACAGCCCACTGTCTAAGCAAAACATGAGATGGAGCTGCAAATGCACGACATGCTCTTTCTCTTCTCTGATCACTGTCTGCACACATGCACCGCTCTCCCTGAGCACTACCTGGGTTTGGCACTCACACTGTGTGTTTGTGTCCCAGCGTCCCCCCAGATATCCCACCACCTCACTGCTGGTCAAGTGGCAGTGGAAATCCTGAGGGGGGGGGGGGGGGAGAGAGAGAGGGGGGGGGGGTAGGGAAGGAGATATAGAAATAAGGAAATACACGAACAACGGAGAGATGGGGGAAAGAGAGAACAGGTGGAGAAAGGAGGCGGGAGAGTGAGTAGAAAGAAGGAAATGAACGAGAGAGAGAGGGGGAAAGGGAAAGAGGGCAGAGAAAGTGAGGGAGACCGAGGGAGAGTTGGAGGGGGTAGGAGAAACAGAAAAGAAAAGAGTCTTATCAGTTATCACACAGTGGTTCCATAGAGCTCCCTTATTACCCTTATAGCACAGGGGCCGTACTAGAAACATCCCCGTTTTTCCTGTTTAACACCCCCACCCCCCCCACCCCGCTCACCATCAGCAGCAGCACGTTGCTGGACACGGCCACGTTGAAAGGCTGGAACCTGTTAATGGCGGAAAAGGCGGACAGCTCCACCAGGGTGTGCGGGTCCCTGAGGGGGGGAACAGCGCCGTTAGCGTTAGCGCCTCAATACACACGGCGGCAAAGTTCATCGTCGGTTTAAAATGGCGGAATTCAAAGCAGAGAACAGAGATGATGACACACAAATGAGCTTTTCTGAGGCTGCGCTGCTCTGTGTGAGTCATGTTCTTCCACCTCCTCACACGCATGAAACTATGAGCGAGTGATGTTCCACCTCCCCAACACTATGAGTGAGTGATGTTCCACCTCCCCACACTATGAGTGAGTGATGTTCCACCTCCCCAACACTATGAGTGAGTGATGTTTTCCCCAAACACGTGACACTGTGTTCCACCTCCCAACACTATGAGTGAGTGATGTTCCACCTCCCCACACTGAATGAGTGATGTTTTCCCCAAACACGTGACACTGTGTTCCACCTCCCAACACTATGAATGAGTGATGTTCCACCTCCCCACACTATGAGTGAGTGATGTTCCCCTTCCCCATTCTATGAGCTAGTAATGTTCTCCCCACACTATAAGTGAATGATGTTCCCCTTCCCCACACTATGAATGAGTGATGTTCCACCTCCCCACACTATGAGCGAGTGATGTTCCACCTCCCCACACTATGAGTGAGTGATGTTCCCCTTCCCCATTCTATGAGCTAGTAATGTTCTCCCCACACTATAAGTGAATGATGTTCCCCTTCCCCACACTATGAATGAGTGATGTTCCACCTCCCCACACTATGAGCGAGTGATGTTCCACCTCCCCACACTATGAGCGAGTGATGTTCCCCTTCCCCATTCTATGAGCTAGTAATGTTCTCCCCACACTGAGTGAGTGATGTTCCACCTCCCTACACTATGAGGGAGTGAGGTTCCTGCTCCCCACACGCGTAACACTGACCGTGCAGAATCCCTGGTACCCAGAGTGCAGTACCTCACGGGCACTCTGTCTCTGTCCCCTCTCCTCTGGACCACACTGATCTCTGCAACATACAACACGTCACGTCATTCACACGCAACACAGCGTGATTTACAACACAACGACACGTCACTGTCCACCCTTCCCTTTCAGGGGGAAACGAAAACCAGTCCGGCCCGCATTCAGGATCGGCCTCTTAAGTCCCGCTTTTCACGGTCTTCATGGTCAAACCTGCACTTTACCTACCGTCTATCCACCTTCACTATAGCTCCGATGTGTCAGGATACTGCTAACTACTAAGTACTCCAAAAATGATTTTACAAAATGTTCCCATGGCGACAAGACAGTTTTCCAGGAATTCGGTTTCTGGAAACTTTTGTGCACTTGGCTTCAACATTGGCAGGTCTTGATGCCTTTAAAAGAGCGCTCAACTCTAATTATTATTAATTGTGAAACCTTTTAACATGTTTGTTCCTCCAACAAGCCTCCAGTAAGCTTGCCTAAAACTAATCTTACTTTTTTCCCTTAAACAATTTGGCAGGTGTATTACATAAACATAAATAGCTACGCTAACGTGTGATTATGAGCAAGTTTATGTTTTCAGAGGCTGTGGTTCTTTGCTCTTTGTTCTTACACTGTAGTTTAATGCTCATTTAGGGTTGTTTTGTTCCCATTAGTGTAGGGTAGTTGAAAGGATGTTAATTTGAGGCTACCCTTGCACTTGGTGTCTCTGTCTCTTCGGACTGACTATACTCTCAGAACAGAGGTGTTAAAAACAACATATAAATGTGTCATTTTTTAAGCACACCTCCATGTCTAGTTAAGAACAACACATTCTGTGCTACTTTCAGCACAGTGTGTTTTAAAAAGTCTCTCTTTGTAACATATAAATTGTATATTTGTAACACAAAAGGAAAAGTGTTCAAAGTAACAAAAGTAGTAACACTGTTTGATATTAAAACATCCTTTCCCCTGCCTGGGGAAGTTCTGCACTTTGACCCCTGACCTTTGCACTTGCGTTTGAACTGTAGGTCGCTCAGGGTAAGAGCACCTGCTAACGGCAGTAGCGTAAAATAACAGAACGCCGTTTCTCCGTCGTCTGTCGCAGTATCCGGAACTTTCCAGGACACAAAGCCACACAAGCGCCTCAGAGTTTCGCTGACGCAGTGGGGCTGACTGCAGCTCTGCAGTTTTTAGCAGACGCGCAGAATGGACATGGCAGTTCTCCACGGAGACAAAAGAGGAAGTGACATAGATCCCCTGTGCCCGGGGGAGCGTGTCATGTGCCAGTCTCATCTTCCTGTCGTTCTTTCGCCTCGTGTGTGTCCCTCTTTGACCTTTCTCCATTCCTACCGTTTCCCTGCATTAAAACACCAGGAATACGGCCAGGAAGTTGCTCAGGAAATAGTGATGTCACGCATCGTGAACCTGAGGAAAAACTGCAAATTTTAATCTGAAGGTGTAGGCATGAAATCGTATTTCACAAGATTCATGGTTATTTACATTTACCGTGTGCTAGTATTTCTCATTTTATTGTGCTTTCACTTTTAGAGTCCTGCTGACAGTATTAATGTATAGTTTTTATTATTTGTTTTCTTTTTTTTGCTAAGCACTTCTGGACTGCAAATGTCGCGTGAAAGGTGCTCTACAAACAAAGTTTATTAAGCTACCAGTCGTATTTCATTTTCGGTTTTTGTTTTGTTTGTGGTGACTGCGGTGGGAATAAGGGCTCTGTTCCTGCATGTCATTTTTCCTGTTTAAAGTATTGATTTTCAGACTCTGAATACCTGAAGCAGAGCCAGGGGATTTGGATATCCCCAAAGGGCAAAAAAAAAATCAGCACACATGCCTACTATTCAGTATGCTAGTTGAGTATACTCCCTAAAAACTCAGTCAAGTATGCAGAATTTCCAAAAATTCAGTGTATTTCTGGAAACCGAGTGCAGTATTGAGTGTACTAATTCAGGGATGAAATACTTATTTCTGCATTTCCAATAAGGATCTTCAGAAGCATTCCATTCAGAAAGTTAATGAACACTTCGTTCCCTCAAATATGACGTGCGGCTTGATGCGTTATTCCATCTGCGGGAAACTTTAATACCTGTGAGGACTGCGTGTAAATGAAAGTGGTTTGTTTACTTTTTATGGCACACTGTTAAAACTGTCCCCACTCCTGTCTATCGTGTACTAAAAAGCATGAAAAGACAGTGCATACTTTTAGGACACAGAAGTTGGGAGGCTGTTTCGGACACAGCCATGGAGAGTTTGTGCCCTCCTTCACACTGACAGCAGGAGAGGGTGTTCACAAACAAAGCCAAACAATGGTGCCCCAGAGGCATTCTGGGTATGAATATCAGCGTTTCCCGACCAATCAGGAAAGAGCCCCGCCCCTGTGCGCTCTCACCGTGCTGCTCGGGTTTGCCCTTCCTGTTCCTGTCCTCCGTCTGCACGGAGGCCTTCCTCTCTTCCTCTTCGTCCTCTCCCATCTCCTCATCTTCGCCTTCACTGGCCAGGCTCTGAGGGAAGAGCAGCGGGGGGCGGGGGGGGGTAGAGCTTCCTGTTAGAGGACTGCGTACGACGCCGAGGCATGTTCACCTGCACTTTCCCAACTTTTACTCTCTTCTCCTTCGTGCTCTTTCTTCCCTTCTTCCCTCCCTCCTCTGCTCCATCCCCCACTCCCACATCCCCTCCCCCTTGCTTTCTTCTTCCATCCATTCTCATTTCCTTCAGGAATCTCCAGGTTAAAAAAAAAAGTCAATACACCGATCAATGACCAATGTACATTCGGAATAGCTCATGTATACTGCCCTTTCTTTTTTATTTTAAACACTTTTAAAGATGACAGTTTATTTATTTCATGCTTCTTTATCCCAGTATGACATGGTCTCCTGCATATCTGGGCTCCCTACTTGACTTCCACAAGAATGACCACAGTGGGATTAAATCTTGTGACTTCACTGCACTACGCTTCATAATGCAATCATCACACCATATCTCTCATGTATTTGACTTATCGTATCAATAAAATCTCATTAAAATCCGCCATCACCACATCTCATCTCCTCCCTCCCTGGAAGGAACCAAGAAGGAAAAATCTTGAGAGATCTGAAGACACTTTTGTAGGCTGGCATTCTGTACAGCATGTGTGTCTTCTATTGATTTATGTACAGGTTTATAAATTTAATTTTTTTTTTTTTTTTAAACTTGGCTGCACATTGCAACATGCCGATCTTTATTGGCCCATAAGGGACAATAAAGATTGACTGAGTGACTGAGCAAGTGATTGGTTGACTGATTGAGTAAGTGACTATTTGGCTGGCTGATTGAGTAAGTGACTAGTTGATTGATTGATTGACTTAGTGATTGGTTGACTGGATGATTGAGTTAGCGATTGGTTGACTGGATGATTGCGTAAGTGATTGGCTGACTGGCTGATCGACTTAGTGATTGGTTGACTGGCTGATCAAGTTAGTGATTGGTTGACTGGCTGATCAAGTTAGTGATTGGCTGACTGGTTGATCGACTGAGCGATTGGTTGTCTGGATGATTGCATAAGTGATTGGCAGACTGGCTGATCGACTTAGTGATTGGTTGACTGGATGATTGAGTAAGTGGTTGACTGACTGATTGAGTAATTGATTGGTTGATTGGCTGATTTGATTAAGTGATTGGTTGACTGGCAGATTATTAAGTGATTGGCTGATTGATTAAGTGAGCGATTGGTTGATAAATCATTGGCTGATGGGCTGACTGATGAAGTCATTGGTTGATTGATCGACTGATTGAGTTGATTGGCGGATTGATTAAGTGATTGACTGATTGATTGATTGCTTGCTTTCAGGAGAGCGGCGCAGACACCCTCACCCCCCCCCCCCCCCCCCTGCTCACCATCTCTCCGCTGGGCTGGTACTTGTGCAGCCAGCTGGTCTTGTACTGCACCAGCTTCTGCCCGCGGTAGCGCACGGAGGCCCAGCCGCAGCCAGACTTCTTGGCGGGGTTGACCAGCCGCTTGCAGTGCGTGGCCCAGGCGCTGGGCGAGTTGAAGATCTGCCCCGTCTCCACCCAGCGGATCTTCCCGTCGCACAGCAGGTCCCCCACAAACTTCTTACCCTGAGGGCAGGAGGGTGGAGGAGGAGGGGCGAGAGGGTGGGGCATGAGGGTGGGGTAGGAGGGTGGGGTAGTAGGGGCAGGAGGGTGGGGGAGGAGGGGCAGGAGGGTGGGGCAGGAGGGGCAGGAGGGTGGGGCATGAGGGTGGGGTAGGAGGGGCAGGAGGGTGGGGCAGGGAGGGGTAGGAGGGGCAGGAGGGTGGGGCGAGAGGGTGGGGCATGAGGGTGGGGTAGGAGGGGCAGGAGGGTGGGGCAGGGAGGGGCAGGAGGGGGGTATTAACGGCACAGCAAAGCAGGCAGGTCGAGCCTTAATGTGACGACTGAGTGAGCATGTGAGAGAAGGTGTTCCTAACTGCAAAAAGAAATAACAACTCTGATGTACTGTTTGATGAATGGCATTGCTTGGGATACTTGGGATCTAAGTGTTTTAAGTGTTTTCAATCTTGTTTTAAGTGCTTTAAATTCCTGTTAAATTATCTGGTACCTGGTGCAAATAAGGGAATGTGTGGCTGTGGACGTACTGTAAATACAGCACTCAAATACACAGGTGCAGTGACTGAGTCGGGGTTGGTAAGACACTGTGGAGTAGAGAAGTACAGTGTATAGAGGCAATGGATCACTTAAGAACAGACAGATAGGGAGAAACAGAGGGAGAGAAAGAGAGATGGAGGGAAAGATAAAAGCAGAATGGAAGAAGGCAAGTGAGAGAGAGAGATATAGGGAGATGGAGAGAGGGACAGAGGAGAGATACACGGAGATGGAGAGAGAGGCAGATAGAGGGAGACTGAGGGAGAGAAAGAGGGAGTTGGGGAGAGAGGACAGAGGGAGAGAGAGTGGGATGCAGAGAGGGACAGATAGAGGGATATGGATGGATAGATAGAAGGAGAGAGGGACAGAGGGATACATAGAGAGGGATGAAGAGAGGGACACACAGAGGGAGATGGATGGATAGATAGAGATGGAGAAAGGGACAGAGGGAGACAGAGAGGGACACAGGGAGAGTTAGAGAGGGATGAGAGAGGGACACCCAGACAGAGGCAGATGGAAAGAGAAGAACGGAGGGAGATGGAAAGAGAAGGACAGAGGGAGATGGAGGGATAGATAGAGGGAGATGGAAAGAGGGACAGAGGGAGATGGCCGATAGATAGAGGGAGAAGGACAGAGGGAGATGGAGGGATAGATAGAGGGAGAAGGACAGAGAAGGACAGAGGGAGATGGAGAGAGGGACAGAGGGAGATGGAGGGAGAGACAGAGGGAGATGGAGGGATAGATAGAGGGAGATGGAGGGATGGACAGAGGGAGATGGAGAGAGGCACAGAGGGAGGTGGAGGGATAGATAGAGGGAGATGGACAGAGAAGGACAGAGGGAGATGGAGAGAGGCACAGAGGGATATGGAGAGAGAAGGACAGAGGGAGATGGAGAGAAGGGCAGAGGGAGATGGAGGGATGGACAGAGGGAGATGGAGAGAGGCACAGAGGGAGGTGTAGGGATAGACAGAGGGAGAAGGACAGAGAAGGACGGCTGTACCAGGTAGTGTATGGACAGCACCCCGTCGCCGGGCTCCACCAGGCCGTCTTTGAGCAGCACGCGCAGGGTGATCCCCCTCCTGGTGAGCAGGGAGCCGCGGCCGGGGACCGCCCTGGAGTCCACCTCCTCTCCCCCGCTCAGCTCCTCCTCCTCCTCCTCCCCTCCCTCCTCCACCACCTGCGGGGGCGAGGGCGGCTCCGAGCCTGGAAAATGCACACGCACACACACATGCACGCACACACACACACACACATGCGCGTGCGTGCATACACACACACGCACGCACGCACGCACACACACGTACGCATGCACATACACGTGGACACGCACACACGCACGTACGCATGCACGCGCACGCACACACACACGTACGCATGAACATACACGTTGACACGCACACACACGTATGCATGCAGGCATGCATACGCACACACAACCATGCACACACGCACACACATAATAGAAGGGAGGAGTCAGTTGATTCAGACCGATTGTAGTGCTCCTGCAGTTTTTCAGACCCAAATGAGCACAACTTGTGTTCATCTGATCAAGTATGGCCATAATTACTAAGAACTCATTAGAATTGATAAAAATCAATCTTTCATCATATGCAAAGGAAATATTAGGAACTTGTTCCATAATTGTTCCCCAAAAGCCCATATGTAATATAAGCTACTAAAAATTTTTGATTTCCTCATGGCCAGGATGACAGTTTCAAAAGAACATTTTATTATTAATTTTGGTTTTACAAACCACAACTACTAGCCTATGTCCAAACTTGCATGAGAGTCATGTCGAATTAATAAACCGAATTTCCAACTATGGAGCCCTTACTCAAAGTTTCACGGTCTTAATATTACGGCAGTATAGCCTATCAATTATACAGTAAAAGCACATGTAAACAGAACCAGGTTTGTAAATTAAGTCAAAACTCATTTAAATGTAATGTTACATTCCATTTCAATAAAATATTATATACTTTTATCTTAGTATGCAAGCTATGGAAAGCCGTACCCACAAGGGAGTAAGTAATATCACAAAGGAAATAAACGGACGCATTAATGCACGTCTACAAATGTGAAAGGTGAACATGTCGTCATTTTTCTTTTAAAAACAATAGCTTGCTGATATGGAGAATGACTGTTCCACAGCAAAACTGATGCATTCAATAAATACAATTTAATTCATTTAAAACTAATAGTAAAGTGCATGTTATATCATAAGGTGATTATTGGTAATGTTAGTAATAATTGCCAGTAATAATCATATTATTAATATCAGTGATAATAATAATAATTAAAAATAATGTTGAATGGTTACCAGCAAGCCAGCCAGCTTGACGGTCACCATTTGCTCTGAGACCGCGAGGCCTGCTCATGATTAATTTCACACGGTGTTAATAAAATTAAAAATCATTATTTTATCATTTTTATTTTTCCTTTTAAAAAAACAAACAAATCTCACCCATTTTCCAGTAGTCCTCGCCGTGTAGCTCTGTTCCAGGAAGATTCCTTGCTGAGGACAGTATTGCAGAGTTGAGTTGTTTTAATGCATAGTATTAGCTTACCAGCTAGCTGGCTATTATTGAAAAGCGTAAAATGAAGGCGCCTGTGTCTTCTGTTTCCTCGTTGCGTTGCTTTAATGTCAATTCTCCTCCCCTTTCTCTCTCACTCTCGTCCTTGTCACTCTCCGTCTCTGCACTTCGGCGATGTTTTTGTTTGATTAATTAGTGTACGGCCACGAGGTTTTAAAACACTCGTTTGCGTTAAATTGTAAAACTTGCTGACAATTTATAAATAAAATGTCTCAATAATTAATTTGACGAGATTGTGCCTAATCTTCAGTTTATCTGTTCAGTTTCCGGCGGGTTAGCAGCGGCAGTCGGTGCTTCCCGAATTAGCCAGCTACAGTAGCCTGCTAGCTTGAAAGCTCGCCACTGTAACAAAATGAAAATACGATTTGAATCCAAACTAAGGCTTTCTAAAATCGCATCACTAAACAACCCACAACTAACTACTCGCACATGTGAGTCGTAGGCTAAGCTTCACCCCCTCTCGCTGTATATGCCTCTCTTTCGTCCTATCCCTCTTTCCCTAACCCTCTAACTACCTCCTCCGTATCCACCCCTTCTTTTCTACTGAATTGTGACGAGCGTGTGTAAATGCTGGACACCGCCAGTCGGGTGATATTATAGACAGTGGAGGGCGACAGATCCCTATCTCTTCCCCTCTTCCCTATCTCACGGTACTTTACTCCTCTTCGGATGCCCAGCACGTGAACCACCTATACAAATCCACGTGTTTTGTTGCTATACCATTGTATTATAATCATCGGCAGGATATTCTTTTTTTAATATCGGTCTTGTCCAGTGTGCTCGGTGCAGACAGTCATAAAGGGCGGCAGTAGATTGGTCGGTGTCGTGTGACTTCTGAAACGTCCTTCTTCACACAATAACGCTTGAATAAATCGCCCTGAGGTGTAACATGGGGTTTAATCGAATAGCACTCTCTCAAAATAGCTCAGCTTTATAAACATTACTTAACGTTGCTCTAGTAAGCTTACAGTAGCTGTATGACAAACGGCTGGCACAGTAAAGTGTCCTGTGTTAACTCGGCTCTAACCGTGTTAGAGTTGAACATTGGGACAAAATGTTATCTGTTAAAAGTTGAATTAACACAGGGCATTTTACTGTGTATTACAGTCAATTTTAAGCTCCGTTAAAGTGAATGTTTAAGTGATGTGCTAAGTGAAGGCAGTGTAATGTTGTGTGGGATTTCTGTTGATTGGATTTTTTAAAAACGTATTTATGTGAGAGACAACTAGGGTGTAGCAGGGATAAACTCATAAGTAGCCTACTAGTCTGAATCTTTCAAGTAAAAATAAAAACCTTATCATGTATTTTTTAGCCTGAAGTTAACCCTAGGTTAAGAAATCTATCAACTAGGTGCCATGCAACAGCTTGTCAAATACAGGCTTAAATTTTGTTGTTTAACCTATTTTTGAGGGGGGGCACGAATGTTCGACAACATTTTATAAATAGCCAGGTAGGCTAGTTCAACTTGGCGGCCTCCGCCCGTCCAGCCAGCGCGCCAATCAGCAATGGCAGTGGGCGTGGCTCCCCGAAAGTACCTGTTGATAGAAAAACAAGTGCAAGAACAGAATAAGGCGTCAATGCACCTCCGGAGTTTGTAAGCAATTGTACTAGCAATACTAGACAATTAATATACTATTATTGGTGGCTTTCAAAATCTTTTTAAAATAATTCTTCTGCCACGACAACGAGAAAAGAGAAGCATTTTCTGTAATGGAATTCACATGATATGCTATTTGTGGTGTTTTAACCTTGTTGCAGTTTTTTATGACAGTCATTTTAGCTGTAGATTTACAATATAGCTTTACGTAACCGAAATATTTGATTTTGACAACAGGTGATACCTTGTCACCTCGTTTGAAAACGGCAAAGAAAACTGCTGGACTACTACCGTTAGCCTACTGGTTTAGAGGGGGATCTCTGATCTGCAGAAGACAGACAGAAAAAAAGTAATTTTTTGTGCGCTGAGTTAGCCATTATCGGATTCCTCCAGTCTGCAAACCGTATGGCTGCCCCAACAGCACGAAGGCGGTCGAAAGCGCTGCTGCCGACGTGCTACTACGAGGGTTACCTTGAAAAGAGATCACCTAAAGAAACGGTAGGCTGTTTATTTATTTATTTATTTATTCATTAAAACCTTTTGTGCATAAAAACCTATGGACATGAGATAACAAATTAACGAGGTTGCAGATTAATTCCGAATTCTTGAGCTCTGTGGGGCTAGGGATTATTACATTCAATCAAGTTGAAATATGTAGAAAATCAGATGGGAGATTATCTTTTATTCACCCAGTTTTGCGCTGTATTTTTCAGAATGTGCAATTACCGTAAAATACTTCACGGTCATTCACAACTGCTCGTGCTGTTTTGCGTCTATTTGCCTTGGGCGTGTGCCTGTGTAACAGGTATTGTCATTATGGGAGTGAATACAACTCATGTGTGATATTAAAATACACATTAAAAAAAGCATCTGAAGGTACATGAACGCATAAACTGAACAGAACTTAAGCATGTTGTTATAATACAACAATGTTGTTTAAATAAAGAATGGGACAGGAATTAGAAAACAGTAATTAAATCTTGAAATTGACTTTTTTATGTCATTCACTTTGAAATGATGGCTTTTTACACGTTTTTGCCTTCAGTAACTGGGTATTGAGATTGCATAGATTTTACTGTGCATACGTGAATAAGAATTCACTTCATTTTTTTATCAGTAGAATATATCATAAGCCAAAGTGATTTTGTTTATCATGGAAATATATCCATCCAGGTAGAATTGCAAAGACATGCAATATAAATGCATGTTAAATTACATTACAGACATTTAGCAGACGCTATTATCCAGAGGAACTTACACAATTTTTTTACATATTACACATGCTGTATATTCTTAACAATATGGTTGATGTAGTTCATGAGGTAATGAGAGCTAAGCAGGTTTAATGTTCAGGCATTCAGAAAGGTAGATGGCAAACTACAAAAAAAAACATTTTTGAAATAGTGCAGAGATAGTGCGCAGTAAAATTCCCACCATCATTTCAGCTGTTAAGTGATCTTACATGGACAAAATCAAATCAAAATGTATTTATTTAGAGCATTTTACTATGGATTCTCACAAATCCCTTCACAGTGTACACCTGCCTAAAACTCCCATAAAAAACAAGTGAAGGAGGATGGGGCGGGAAAGAACTGTTTTGGGGAGATAAAGGAAGAAACACTGGTTGAAGCTGGGGGGGGGGGCGCGCTCAGGTCCCGGGACTCTGGGCAAGTGCCCCACCTGTGAGAGAGGGAACCACCACAAAAAAAGTTGGCAGTTAGCGCAGAGCTATGGATTGCAGACAGGGAAATATGTACACTAAAATGTGTATACAACCAACAATTTGCTGGTCTGTAATTAAGATTTGGATTTTTTTTGTCATGCAAATCAAATTCTCTGTTGTCTGATCCTTTGAGTGTGTTGAGCTCAGTTAGGAGGGATTCTGCCATCTTGTTGTTGTGGGGGAGGTGGGTGGGGTGGAATGGGGGTGGGGGGGGGGGGGGGTGGGACACAACTGTGCTTGAGTCAGCTAAAGCCGTGTGCATTTCAGCGGGGCCGCATAAGAAAATCAAAGTCTGCAGGCCGGAGGAGGAGGGAGGAGAAGAAAAGTGGAGAACCGCTGGAGGTTTTGCACACAGGCTGAGGGGGTCTTGGCTCTCCTGTCGCACAGACTGGGTGGAGGTCTTTATCTCCATATCCCTGGACACAAAGGACCAGCTGTCTGTGAGGGTGGGGTGGGGGGGGGGGATGGGGTGTCCAGGCATAGGAAGGCTTGGGGGGTGGGGGGGGGGATCCAGAGGGGACGATCCAATGAAAAGACAGAGCAGAGACAGGGCTTATTGGGGTGCAGGTGCTGTTGGTAATGAGGGGTGACCGTGGGTCACGGAGTGAACAGCTTGCGTGTGGAGCACTTCACCAGCCCTGCTCTGTGTGCGTCTGAAGAGCGAGAGCGAGAGAGAGAGAGAGAGAGAGAGGGAGAAACAGAGAGAGACAGAGAGAGAGAGAGAGAGAGAGAGAGGGAGGGAGAAACAGAGAGAGAGAGATGCTTTCTTACAAAGAGGGTGAGCAGGTTACTTCACTCATGAGAGTTCCCGGAGCCAATCCTGTATTCAGAGTTTTTGCCTTGGAAGTTTTTCTATCTGTAAAACACAGCTCTTTCCAAATTGGAATATACTGCAGTATCTGCACTTTGAGGGAAAAAAAAAAATATATATAATGAATGGTATATATGTACTGAATGTCCCATGTAGTGTAGGTTTCAGCATAGTAAAGTATATAGTTATATATATATAAGGGTTGCAGGTTCGATTCCCGGACAAGGACACTGCCGTTGTACCTACGAGCAAGGTGCTTAACCTGGATTGCGGGATGAGGCTGTGTAAATGGATAGGATGTAAATGCCGTGCGAAAGTGTTGCGTAAGTCGCTGTGGATAAGAGTGTCTGCCAAATGCCTGTAATGTAATGTAATGTAATGCCTAATGTGAGGGCCGGTCACGCCCTTTTTCCCGGCTAAGAGATAAAGCTGCGGTTTGGGAAATCACATGATGAGCAGAGCAGGTGCTTTCCCGCTACGTGATTGATTGACAGGTCGCCAGTGTGACGAGGAATGAGTTTCAGTCCCCTGGAGGTGGAATGAGCACTGTCTGTCGTCCTGGAAACACCCCCCCCCCCCCCCACCCCACCCCAGATCTGCATTCCAAAATGGAATGTTGTCTTCTAGAGTCGCTTTGTGATTATTAACTTTAAAAAAAAAAAAAAAAAAAATACTGAAATAGTTTCATGACACTGTATGAGTATTCATTTCAGGATGTTTGAAGAGTAGGAAGGATGAACGTGTTCACCTGTAAACCTGTTCGGAGCGTTTCTCTTCATTGTCATAGCATGCCTGTGCACCTCTGCACCTGTGCTGTGGCAATGAGCAATTCCGCTCATCCTTGTCATAGAATCGATGAGCGGTTTTGCTGTTCTGGCAGTTACTGCTAGTTCGGTTGGGCAGGATATTGCGACACTTGGGGTTGGAGGAGACACGAGGCAGTGAATACTGTGCATGCGTATCTATAGTCATGCAACGTTATGTATGTTTAATATTGAATGCGCCTTGGAGGGGTCTGATAATTACGGTAGTCCCTATGCTGGCACATACTGTATGTCATGAATATTGATAGTGAGCATGTCATTTTGAATTATGTCTGTTTTATTATCGCCTCCAGTCGTATCTGATGTTTGATATCTGAATTACCCTGCAATTCCCCCTCGTTTCTGAGACCACAGCCAACTGCTGAATCTTCAGATCTGCGTCACATTTCCAGGCTTATCATTAACCACCCCAGTGAACCCTGCAGTGCGTTTCAAAACCAGGGAATTTTCTGAGGGCCGACAAGTTATACAACCAGCCCTCATCGTCACGGAAATGAAAGTTTTTTTTTTTCTTGTTCTTTCTTTCTTTTTTTTTTTCTTTTTTAAATCTTTTAAGATTAAGCATGCATGCCATACTCTCAAGAACTGGGCTTGACAGCTGTTGTTCAATGAACATAAAAAAAGGGTCAGAGTCAGATCAGAGGATGGCGGAATTTGTTTGAGGGCAGAATGGCGTTCCAGCAAATCAGTTCTTGTGTGTTTGCACATTTATTGGCGGCTCCGGCGCCAGGCTTTAGTGGAGCGAGGGCAGTGCATTGGTCCAGCGCAGGGTGTGAGCCCAGTGGACTTTGGACCTGGCCTGGAATTCTTCGACGTTTAGCTAACACACACACCAGCACCGATTCACTCTCAGCCTGGACGCGTTTATCACTGAGCTAGCTTTGCTAAACTCACGGCTATCCAGAGCTGGACATTCACGTTAGTATGAAAGTTTACCACTGTTCTGTTTTTTTTTGTTGTTGTTGTTTTTTTTGAAGTCATAACCAGAAATCTCAATGTGTGTTATTCACTCAAAATCACATTTTTTTTCCCTGGTGATTTTTTTTCTTTGTCAGTGTGTTTACTTCAGGCACGATTGAAGACGCATTGGCCAATATCACACCATTCGCTCAAAAAGCACATTTAAATAAAAGTGATCAAACAGGTTTCTACAGCAGCTTGGATGGCGAGATTACTACGTTTTTAGATTCAGCGTCATGGAAATTTTCTGTCATTCGTTTGACATGAGAGCTGGAAAGTTTGGGGGGTATAATGGCCCTGGAGGGGTCAGTACAGATTCTCGGTGATAACCAGCAGAATTGAGGGATTCCCCAGACGATCGTGTGTCATATGAGGAGAGCTGAACAACATGACTGATGGGAGAAAGGAACATTTTTAACATTCCGCACTACACTCCTGAAACCGGTTCTTTATGTTTCTGCTGAAGCTCATGCCAATGATCCAGATTCCTGTTTTTGTCTGCTTCCTGCCCTGTTTTTTTAATATATAAATTGGACATCTGTTTTTTTTTGTTTGTTTTTACTAATTTGACGTGGGACTGAACATGTCCAATTCCCACCCTAATTTAGAATGTCTTATTATCTGCAACCGTAGCCGCGTTCACGCTCGAACCGAACTGCCGATTCGGGAGAGGGTAGACGTCCGTGGTTCTCCTCCGAAATGCGAAGTGGCATCGGCCTGCTAGTTTTCACTCGTGCAGAGTGGAGTCGGAGGAAGACCTTTCATATGCAGTACCAGATTGACCAGCGTGGGGTCGCTAGAGAGCGATGAGGCGTGGACCCCTTGCTGAACCCCTGCCATACCCTGGGCAACACAGTTGGCAACTGTGTGTTGCCCTATAGAACCTATCGGCCACGGGATGGCACCGCCACGGTCCGGACGCAATCCGAGACCGTGCGCCACATCCGTGTGCCTTAACCGAATAAGCCACCCAACAGCCACCACCCCCCCCCCCCCCCCACCCCCCACCCCGTTCATGAATCGTGGCGTTTTATTTGATTTACTTTCATTGTCTGTTAATCAAAAAACATGATCAAAAAATCAACATAAGTGATATTATTCTGAGCTTTATACCCTCATTCCCTGTTCCAGTGTTACTTTCTCTACTTTCTTTGTTGATTTTGACACTTCTCCGGTCCTGCATGGTGCAGTTTCTATCTCTGTGAGGCACTTCGGCCACTGCACGCTAAAATGGCACAGCCGGTGTGGGGGCCAGTTCTTGAGACGTATGCAAACCCCCCTGAGCCAGACCCCCCGGGAGCCCCTTGTACTCTCCCTTATATATATAAATGGTAAATGGTAAATGGACTGCATTTATATAGCGCTTTTATCCAAAGCGCTTTACAATTGATGCCTCTCATTCGCCAGAGCAGTTAGGGGTTAGGGGTTAGGTGTCTTGCTCAAGGACACTTCGACACGCCCAGGGCAGGGTTTGAACCGGCAACCCTCCGACTGCCAGACAATCAGTCTTACCTCCTGAGTTATGTCGCTATGTCGCGCTATATAAGATTAGATAGCCAGGAAACCTGCTGCTCTTTACGGTAAGTGTGAGTATCACAGGATCATTAATGACCAGTGAGTCTGAGCCTCAGTTTAAAAATTCACCCGAAACACGTCAGCGTACTGTGCAGAGTCCTCCTTACTGTACCGGGGCATTGGTTTTCTGCTTGGTTTACAGGGAAGGCTGCCCCCTGCTGGCCCACCAGTGCCTCTTCCCGCTGTTAACTTTGGCCATGATTTACTGAGAGTTTTAGCCCTTGCAGAACCTTTTTAGCACATGCAAAACTAACAACACAATTGGTGCACAACGAATACCATGGCCAATCATTTGTCATGTTATTGGTTTTCCACGTGCTAAAGGTCTTGGTAAATCAGGCCTTTGGTTTTCCCAGGTCTACCATGGTCTAAGTTCTAACAAGATTGTCCTACTTGGGCTTGAGTAAGGTTTGCATTCGCACTGGGAACAGAACTAAACGTGCCCCCCCCCCTCTTTCTCTCTCTCTCTCTGTAGACATCTTGCCGACTGTGGACATGTCTGTGTGGAAATACCCTGTTTTTCTACAACAACACCAAGGACTGTGAAGTGAGTGCAATTACGGGGAGAAGTGTGTCCACTGCTGGGAGGGGATCTGCAGTCATACAGACGTCTGTAGCAAAGTTCAGGCCGGAACTCTTTCTACATCCTTAGGCAAACTAATTCAGACTTTCAACATAACAATGAAACCTGTCCTTGCTTCACTTAAAAAGCATTCTTTTGATTTTATTGGTGTTTGAAAATTTTTGAGTTTTGAAAAGAGCAACAGCCCTCTAATTATATCCTATATGACCACATGTTTTTTTTTGCCCGGTCTACTCGATGTGTTTCATGTTTACCTTGTGGGTTGTTTTAACATCTTGTCCTTGTGCTGAAGCTGTTAACGTTTGCCCATGAATTTAAGTTGAATTGAAAATGTAATCTACTGTGTGAGATAAAGAAAGAGGAGGTCAGGTCTGAGATAAACTGTATGCTGGACGCAGACTTTAGCCTCTCACTCTTAACTGTATGTGTGTGTGTGTGCATGTGCGCGTGCATGTGCGTGTGCGTGTGTGCGTGTGTGTGTGCGTGCGTATGTGTGTGTGTGTGCGTAATGTGTGTGCGTGTGTGTGTACGTGCGTGCGTGTGTGTGTGTGTGTGTGTAATGTGCGTGCGTGCGTGCGTGCATGTGTGTGCGTGTGCGCGTGGGCGTGCGTGTGCGTGTGTGCGTGTGTGTGTGTGCAGTACACAGAGAAGCTGGAGCTCAGTGGCTTCATCTCCCTGGCAGATGACAGCAGCCGGGGCTCAAACCTGACGGGGGCGCGGTTCAGCCTCCGCATGAAGGACGGAGAGGTCAAGCTCACGGTGAGGGCTACCCACAATGCACCCTGACCCCAACCCTCCACATCACACCCCAACCCTACACACCACATCCAAACCCTACACATCACACCCCAACCCTACACATCACATCCAACAGATCACATCCCAAACCCTACACATCACACCCCAACCTAACACATCACACTCAACAGATCACATCCCAAACCCTACACATCACACCCCAACCCAACACATCAAACCCAAGCCCAGCCCAACCCAACAGATCACATCCCAAACCCTACACATCACACCCCAACACATCACATCCAAACCCTACACATCACACCCCAACCCAACACATCAAACCCAAGCCCAGCCCAACCCAACACATCGCATCCAAACCCTACACATCACACCCCAACGGAACACATCACACCCAATGCATAATACCCCAACCCTACACATCACACCCCAACTCTACACAACAAATCTAACAGATTACACCCTAACCCTACACATCTCACCCCAACCAAACATATCATACCCAACAGATCGCATCCCAACTCTACATAACAAACCCAACATATAACACCCCAACCCAACAGATCTCACCCCAACACTACACATTACACCTCAACCCAACACATCAAACCCAAACCCCACCCAACACATCACATCATACCCCAACCCAACAAATCACACCCAAACCCAACACATCACTGCATATTAACACCCAAGCCCAACGCTTTGTTAGGGTTGGAATGAGAACCTACAGGATGGTAGAACTCCAGGAACTTGGTTGGTTAGTGCTGGTGTAGACTGCGGGGACATTGTGGAATAACTGACACTCTCCTCTTTCTGTCTGTAGGCTTCTAGTCTGGAGGCCCGGGTGCTGTGGAAGGGCTTCATCCTCTCTGTAGTGGAGGTCAGTAACAGACTGATCAACAGACAGATTGATCAGTTCCATTTCTGTCAGTCAATTCAGAAATGATGTGAAATTAACTGAATGAATTGGAACAGTCACATGAAATTTCTGTGTGTTTCTATGCTCCTGAATTGTGTGTGTGTGTGTTTGTGTGTGTGTGCGTGCGTGCGTGCATACGTGCGTGCCTGCGTGTGTGCGTGTGTGTGTGTGTGTGTGTGTGTGTGTGTGTGTGTGCGTGCATACATTTGTAGGGAGAGAAATAGAAGGAGAGAGAAAATGACATGTAATCATTCTTCAAATGCTGCGTATCAGATTTCCCGACGACGTAGCTAATGTCATGAAATGTTATCAGTAAATCCAGCCTATGGCGTCATTAGTCATATCAGAGCAATTTCACAATCAGCAGAGCCAGGGATTCCAAGACGAATCTTTGCTTTGCCATCAAAGGACATTTTCACACTTGTTTCCTTTTCAGCTGTAATGCTATTAGAGTTTAGACTATTTTCGCCGCATCTGTTAAGCAGTGTTCTTGAAAATTCTTTCTCTTTCTCTCTCTCTTGTTCTCCCTTGTTTATTGTAATAATTATCACTGATTATTATCGTTATCATTTTCAGTAAAAATAGAGCTGAACTGTGTACAGGTGTAATAACAAAAAATTTTGACAACAAATGATTGTGTTTTTTTTTTTTTTTTTGCGGTCAGCTGGCTGTGCCGAGCTCTTTGAACCTGCTGCCGGGTCAGCTGCACATGCTGGCCGAGGTGATCGAAAAAGAGAAGGCGCGACGGAAGCCCCCTCCCCTTCCTCAGGGTCCCGTCCCGTCTCCCTACCTCCCCCTGCTGGCCAACATGCCACCGTAAGTGAATTGTAAATGGACTGCATTTATACAGCGCTTTTATCCAAAGCGCTTTGCAATTGATGCCTCGCATTCACCCATTCACACACACACTCACACACACACCAACGGTGAATGGCTGCCATGCAAGGTACCAATCAGCTCAGTTGAGAGCAATTAGGGGTTAGGTGTCTTGCTCAGGGTCACTTCGACACGCCCAGGGCGGGGTTTGAACCGGCAATCCTCCGACTACCAGACAAATCGGTCTTACCTCCTGAGCTACGTCGCCCCTATTCACCAGAAAATGCTTATTCATGTATGATACAGAGGCATGCCCATGCTTGGTTTTACGTGACATTCTAGGGGGGTGTGCGGAGTGGTGTTTTCGGAGGTGTGCGGGTGACCCCGGGTCTCTGTGCTTTCTTTTTTTTTTTGGACAGGTGTTACCATCCAGTGTCCCGGCTGGAGGCCGAAATGTTCCTGGAGAGGAATCAGGAATTTGGGAACTTCCTGCTCCGGCCTGGCAGAGACGGCACCTCTTTGGCCGTCACCACCTACCAGGACCTCAACGGGTAAAAACACGGCTTCCCAACCGGTAACACCGACAACAAGCTCGTCCGCGCGCCCTCCCAAAAAAAGAGGACGTGTCCACCTCCGACACACTTTTTGTGTCACTCTCAACACGTTTTGTGTCAAAGTTACGGCTTTTGTGTCACAAACGTGCAGTTTACGTCTTACGAAGGGGAGACTTTTTAACACGAGCTGCGCTGGAAAGTGGCGCAAAATGTGTTGCCCTTAACTAGACATGGAGGTGTGTTAAAAAAAAAAGAAAAAAAAAGTTGTGCGTTGTTTTTGACACGTCCATTTTGAGACTGCTAAGAATCTGTCGCGTTTGTTGATGTGTTCGGGACGGAGCTGACGCGTCTTATTTTAAGAAGGTCTATAGGCACGATCACATTCAGCCTCCAGCTCACCACTGATTGGCTCTCTTCCCCCAACAGGCCAGTCTTCCGTCACTATCGAGTGGCTCGAAAGCCAGATGGAGGATTTTCACTTGATGTGGAGAACCCAGTAAGATGTCGTGGTTACGAAGCGCTGTTCACAAGCAGTCTCACCGCCACACACACACACATACACGCACACAAAGACAGAACACACATACACACGCACGCACAGTCGCACACAAACACAGAACACACATACACACACAAAGACAGAACACACGTGCACACACACGCACATGCCCATGCACATGCACACACACACACAAATACACACACATGCACATTTACACACACAAATACACTAACTCAGAACACACGCACACATGCACACACTGTGCCCTTGATCGATATCACGCCAAGGCACGTCAGATAAGTGTACCTGCAGAGGCTGTAGCTGTAGCTGTAGCCTGGCTGACGCATTGTTCTGTTCTGCGCTGACGTGAGTAGGTTTTGAGAGAGCCACAGAGAAAACTATTACTAACACCTCTACACACACACGGACAATCACACAGGAGAAGGGGTCGTGGGGCGGTGAGATTAGGGGGGTAAAAAATTAAATTGGTGGTAGCAATTTGCAACTTTATAAAAAAAATAATACAGTATGCTGCCTTTTTCCTTTCTAGTTATGGCCTTTGGCCAAACCTGTGCAACGATCACGTGAAGTGCTTAATTGCATACCAGTGTTATATTTGCATAGAAGCGATGTTACAAAAATGTTTTTTATTAGTTACAAGAATAGAGCAACAAGGCCCTGCGAGAAATGTTTTGATTTCATTTGATTTACCGCAAAGGGTGAGTCCTGGAATTGGAGGACACTGGCGACTAGCCCTGTGAAACTTCCTCGTTTGTGATACGCTGACGTCACGAATCAAACATAGCCGTGATGAAGCTGCAGACGGTGCTCATTCCTGATGAGTCAGATATTTTGAAATCTTTGGATGGCAGAGAAAGATTCCAGTCAGGCACGCACGCACGCACAAGCGACAAACGCGCACGTGTACTGGTGTTACAGGAATCGCTGTGGGACTGTCTGATTCTACAGAGGAACCTTCTTCTGTGGCCCAAAGACTGGAATAAACGGCCTCTGCGGCTGTGACTGTGAAACCGGCCCATAGTTTTTCTTGCTTTTAACGCTT